>NW_022111372.1:92607993-92642317 GCF_000313985.2 Echinops telfairi
CTTCGACACCTCGTGGTTGCATAGGCTGGTGTGCTTCTTCCATGTGGGCTTTGTTGCTTCTGAGCTTGATGGCTGCTTGATTACCTTCAAGCCTTTAAGAAGCAGGCTTCTAATCAATGATTTTGAAAAAATCTGACGATAATGAATGAATGAACAAGTCAGACCCTGTTAAAGCCCAGAGCACAAACCCCGTGGGAGAGAAGGTCCCAAAGTCATTAGGACCAGAGCAATAATAATAGTCAACAGAGTAAATACTGGCGGCTGCCTCAGATCATGTCTTACACTTTCGCTGTAAGAGACTGGAGTCATAAAACACCAGGAAGCCCAGACAAAGAAATCTTTGACACATTAAATTACAGGGCCCTTAAATGTAACAAATATTAATTGAGTGTTCGTTATGTGTCAGCCATGATGCCACCTACCAGGGACATAGGAGTGTAAGCACAGTTTTACCCACTGCACCAAGAGAAAGCATCGTTAATTACTGCTTATTGCTGTTGTTGATATTAAACTGGGGTGGGGGTTAACCCAAGAAGTATTCTACTCATTTATCTATGTGTTTTGTTTTTCATTCTTATTATTTTCTCTCGCAATGAACAGAAATGTCCACAAGGGGGAAATGACTGGTTAAACAATTCCCTCTCTCCAGACTCAAGTAATAGTGAAATTTTTCTGTCTATTTTGCTTTAAAAGTCAAACTCATCTTATATGTAGAAACCGGAAAACTGACCGGTTTAGTCCATCAGTAACACCTCAATGTCACTATGCAGACGTAAAGAGTAGAAATAAGGCCCCTGAGGCCCTCACCTACACCACCCACCCTCCCTTGAACCAGAATGGAGCAGTCAAGACACTCTGACATGTAACTAGAAAATGTTTCAAAGTAGAACCAGGAAAGCCCAGCTACTCCTTGAAAATTATATGAGCTCTAACGATCCAATCCATTTCTCAACAAAGGACCAGTAGCTTATTTGAGAGACTGGCCATCACACAGTCCCGACAGCACAAAGCTTCCCCGTCCAGGGCCATGGAAGCTGGCGCACTAGAACACTCTCGGAGGAAGGAAGCCGCCACTTCCTCCCTGAGATGTCAGGGGCACTGAGGCCAGGGCTCCAACCCAACCCAAGGTAAAATCAAACATTATGAAACAAGGGGTGAGGGGCGGTGGGGAGGGGAAGCTGAGAACCAGGAAAAATTGGATTCATCTGTTGCAAAAGATAACCATGGGGGCGTAAATGGGCGCCCTCGTTCTCAGCACACACTGGACAGCCACCCGTCGCCTCTCCCATCCATGGCCAGGAGAGGCGATGCTTCCGTTCAGAAAGCGAAGCGAAGTGTACTATTTAAACAGGGGCATGATCAGCTGAGTGTCCTCAACGCTGCAAAAAAGTAGCCATCACGACGCTGCACTGGGGGAGGGAGGAGAAAATAAATTCTAGAGAGAGCATGAGTCATTTAGAGTACCTTTCCTCGACGAAGTAATGTTTACATGAGGATTTCTTCTATAGAAAACACACACACACCACGGGTTCCTACTTGCTGATGCATAATTGTTTGTTTAAGCAAAACAAATCAACGCACTGCCATTGAGCTATGTAAAGGGCATCTTTTTCCCTTTTTTCTTTTTTTCCCCCCAACTGCACCTTCTGTCTGATGCACCTTCCTAGCAGGCGTACAAAACTGCCACCTAGAGGTGGAGCACTGAACCACAGGAGGTGTTACATAAGACACACACACACACACACACACCAACTGCCACCTAGAGGTAGAGCACTGAACCACAGGATGTGTTATGTAAGACACACACGCCCCACCTCAGCAAAAGCATTATCATCGTTATTATTAGTCTGGTTACAAGGTGCACACGCACAGAGTACTGTATGAAAAAAAAATTTTTTAAGTGATGTTATTTTGCATCTGAATACATTAGCAAAGAGATTTTTGAACAGAGACATGTAACTCCTATGTAAATTACACAACCGGACAACAAATACCAGTGGAAGCGTATATACCATATAAATCTGATACGTGGTGGAAAAGAGAAATTGTGAAAATCCGGTGTGCAGAAGGCTCTGGATGACAGTGGAAGCCAGCAATCATCCGTGCATGGCCCTGCATAGATTAAGAGAGCCCCTCTGGCCATAGTCAGGGATGCGCACAGCTTCACTACCACCGTCAAGTCGATTATGTCAGATGTCACATGTTGAAATGTTACATATTCTGTCATATGATCTCCCTTTGATCCATTTTAAAGCTGTTTCCGTTTTCAATGTTTCCTGCGTTTTCTTTGATTGAGGGTTTTCTATGTTGTGTCTAGTCATTATTGCTGGCTTTCGTTTGTTTGCTTTGTATACTTTTGTATGGTTGTGTTTTGTTGTGTGAGGCTTTCTGTATATGAAATGCAGGAGAGGTAGCTGTAGAGAGGATAGGGGCACGGCAGGGGAGGCTGGGAGGAACTGAGGAGCTAACAACAACGAGTATGAGAAGAAAATGCTCGGACACTGCTTGTGGTGAAGATGGCGCACACTTCTTCATATAACTGAGTGATTGAATCGTATGGTATGTGAGTATATGCCAACAAAACTACTGACAGAGAAGAACCGCTGTGAGGGTGGCGCAGGACTGGCTTGGGTTCAGTTCTGTTGTGCAGAGGGTCACTGTGAGTGACACTTCAGCCCCAACAACAACGGAATTGCAGTCTCATGAGCACTCCATATGTGTGCATTTGACACTGCAGAGTCAGCGCCACGAAGACAAGAACTTTGCGTGTCTAGGCCCCATTATACCCATACACCACTCTCAGAAGCTGCCAGGTACTACCCACCTATGGCAAGTGCCAGTGCTGGGAACTGAGCACTTCACACGCCGCACAACTCCTGGTGGAGTCAGCTAGTCCCAGAAACAAAATTAGGTATTCTCACTGGTTCCCCTCCCCAAGCATAAACACTGCCCCCTGAGAGGCAACAGCGATGGAGAGCATCAAAACACAAAGCCGTTTTGTGCTGTGCCCTTCCACATGGGTTCATGGCCCCGCTGTAAAGCATTTGGGTAAAACATCCATGTGTCACTTACATCTGTGGGAAATTTCTTAAAAATAAACAAATCCTGGGAAGTCGGCAGATGATAACCACTGTGATTCTCTACATCAACCCCATATTTTCTGTGCATTTATACACTAATTTTCATACAGCATTGCAATTTTGAAAGTGACTGAAAACCAAGTGCACAAAACCAAATCCACTGCCATTGAGCTGCTTCCATGTTACAACTGACCCTAAAGCACAGCACAGAACTGCCCGACAGGGTTTCCCAGGCTGGCCTCGTGATGGAAGCAGGCTCCTAGTTCCTCCCGCAGGGAGCCGCAGGGGCTCAAACTGCACGTCTACGGGTTACTGGCTGGCGCAGTTAACCATTAGTCACCAGGGCTCTTGAGACTGAAGGAAGAGACTGCGAAACCTATCGACCGACTGAACACGCCCACTGAAGCCTGTTTTTAGATGACGCCCCACTTTTACTCAGGAATTTTACAGTAAATTTGCTCCAAACGAGCTGACACACTTAGGTAATGACAGATGGTAAATCTAGCCTTTCTTCAGGTAACCAATAAAAACTTTCACAAATGCTTGGTGCTACAGCAAAGTACCACCCATACGAAAACCCCCAAAGAACGCTTCCTACAGAAAGCATAAGACATTTGCCTAAATGAAAGGATGATTTTTTTTAAAAAAAGAAAGTTAATACAAGCTTGGGTTTACCGGCACAGAATAGGGAATGATAATTTCTATGAATAGCCTGCTTGGTGAATTTGGTAGGGCTTCTTGTCCATGGACTTGTCAGATTCTCCCACTAGGCGAGCATCGAGCAACTCACGGGGAGTTAGTGCACCCAGTGACTTCACCTGGGAAGGTTCTCTCAGGTCACAAGACATTTTTTGGTAAAAGCAGTTTTGCTTGAACCTCGCTTTTTTTTGTGATGGCCAATTTAAAAGAACAAACCGCATGTGGCTGTGAAATTGTTTCCTGCTCAGGAAAAATGCCGCAGAAACGGTTCTGATGTTGAACATAGTTTACAAGGACAGCACTATAGGAAAAACACAAGGGTACGAGTGGTTTTTTCTTTTCAAATAAGGTGAAATGTCAATTGATGACAAACCTCATTCTGGACGCCTGTCAACTTCCAGAACAGATGAAAATATCAACTAATAGTGCATTTGGAGTTTGTTCCACCAGGTCAGACTGTTAACCAGAGTTCTGAAAAAATTGCGTGACAGTGGGGGACAAAAAAGGCTGATTTGTAGCAAAAGGGGGACTGGTTTTGCCACCACGATAATGCACCTGCTCACACAACCATCTCAATGCACCAGTTTTTGGCAAAAGACAGCATGCCTCTCTTGCCCCACGCACCTTACGCACCTGACCTCGCTCCAGGTGACATTTTGTTTCCACAAATGAAAAGGGACATGAAAGGACGGCAATTTGACAATATAGAAAAGGTGAAGAAATAAACAAAGGCGATGCTGTCAGCCATCCAAACAGAATAGTTTGAAAAATGTTTACAAGAACGAAATCGCAGATTTGACAACTGTATTAAGTGTAATGGAGAGTACTTTGAAGGTGATAAGGTTGTTGTGTAAAAAAAAAAAAGTAAATGCAAAGCTTTGAAAAAAATTATGGTGGGGGGGCATACACACACACACACACACACACACACACATTCAGCTTTGAAGCTATGCTGTAGCAGTGCTGCCCAGAAATTCACAGAAAGTCCTAGCATGTCTTTCATGCGGGGCTGAGCCCTGACACTGAATTTCTATAGAAACCAGGAAGGCAATCCAAAGAACCATTATGTTGTTTGGATGCACATGATATACCTTTATCTGAGCAATTGGTCAGTTTGGGGATTGAAGAAATAAGCAAGAAGCTATCCTAACCTTGCAAAGGTAGAAAGAATCAATTTTTTTTTAGTAAAGCTACAAGCCGACAGCACTAACATTAGTCTGTAAACCTTTTGCTCAAAGGAGGTCAGAGGTACTCAGTAGTCCCTCATTCTCACTCTCCTGCAAAGCTCCTGCTAAAGCAGTGGTTCTGAACCTGTGGGTCGTGACCCCTTTGGGGGTCAAACAACCCTTTCACCCAGGTCGCCCAATGCATAACTGTAGCAAAATGACAGTGATGAAGTAGCAATGAAAATAATTTTATGGTTGGGGGTTCACCATAACACGAGGAACTGTATTAAAGGGTCGAGGCATTATCAAGGTTGAGAACCACTGCTCTAAACAAAGAAATCAGAGGGAAGGCACTATTAAAAAGGGGCACGGAAAAATTGTGACCTTTGAAATTACCTGGGATCCCTTAGCGAAGGGAGCCGGGTACGGGGCGCCCATGTTGCTGCTGTGAAGTGCCATCAGGGAGCCGGCTCTGATCCCGAGCAGCCCTGTGCACAGCAGAGGGCGAGGGCCTCGTCCTGCCCCATGCTCACAATGGTTCTGCGTTTCGGCAGTTGTTGCAGCCGCTGTGCCAGCCTATCTTGTGGAGCTTCCTAACTCTTTCACTGCCCTACTACTTAGTCAGGCGTGAAACTTTTGAGATAGCAAGTGTTACAAAGTCCTTGATAGAATTAAAAGTAGATTCCTGACAATGTACTGAGTATCATGGAGGATCTCTGACACACACATTTCCAGAGCCCCAGATGTAAGTCCTAGAGCCCCGGACCGACACTGATGTGATTTCCAACTCAGCCAGGACACGCGTCATACAGGTCTTTCCTGCAGAGCAGACAGACTGACCTTCTGCTGTGCTTTGAGGAGCAGCAAATCAACAGCAATGCATAGGGCCACAAGGAGGACCATGCCAGCACACTAGCAGCGCGAGGGTCACCTTGAAAGCAAGAACAGCTTTGTCTGCTTGAGCTTAAAGAAAGATGCAAGGCTCTCTGCGAACTGTAATGCTGGATACTGGAAACAGTAAAACATTTTGTAGGTAAAATCAGAGGCACACGGAAGGAAGGAAGGGAAGGAGAGAGGGAGGAAGAAAAAATGAAGGCACTTATCGAACACCTGCTATGTGCCGTGTACCCAGTACTGTCCGCATGGGCTCCACGAGCAGTCACAGTTCCCAGCTTTTCTCATTAGTTCATTTAGGATGCCCAAGAGCAAGTGACTATGGTGAGAACAGTTCTTCCCAGCTTTCACAGCCTGACAGGTGAACACTCGGTGGTGACGCTGAATGGTAAGTCCTGGGAGCACTGGGCCTATCCCTGGAAAACCTGTCCCAAATACTAGGAGTTTGGAGGCAGGGAGGTGCCCTAGGAATGAGCTCCTACGGTCCTCAGTTCAAACCCTGCTTCAGCCCTGAGTAAGTTTTCTCACCCCCAACCTACAGATCTCCCCCACTAACAGGGGTGGTCTCGGCGGGTGGTAGTGAGGACCATGGGAGACAATGTATGGACAGCAGTCACCTTGTCAAAAGGGCTTCATCCCTACTAATTCCCTCACCCCTGCAACGGTGGGGCGATGCTGCTGTTTTGCTGGTGAAACAGTCTGTATCACAGACTGGACGTCATCTTTTCTACTAGCTACATTCTTCTCTTGTGAGTCCGGGGGCTGTGGCGGGTAAGGTACTCCGCTGCTTACCAGCAGGTCACCAGTTCAAACTCACCAGCTACTCTGTGGGAGAAAGATGAGGCAGTCTGCTTGTGTGAAGCGCTACAGCCGTGGAAACCCTACAATTTTACCTTGTCCAACAGGATGGCTATGCGTGGAATCACTCAAATAGGAGTGGGGTTTGGGGGGGCTTACCTTCTTCAAGGAGGCCTAGGACTGTGAGAGATAAGTGCTTGGCTGCTAACCAAAAGGCCAGCGGTTCAAAGCCATCAGCCTATCTGTAGATTAGAAGACCTAGTGAGTTGCACCTAAAAAAAATTCAGACTAGCAAGTCCTCTGACAGAGAAGTCATCCTTCTCTGACTTAGAGGGCTGCCCTCAGCTGGACTCCAATCAAGCGCAATGGGTTGGTTGGGTTTGGATACCCTCCATACGGGTGTTAGTCCACAGTAAAGGGCCTGGAAGCTTTGGCTTTGTTCTGTTTTGCTATTGCTGCTCATTGTAGAGTGCTTGTAATAAGGCGAATGTTTTTCTGTGCCATGGTAAAATTGGATTAGTATAAGCTTGGTGTTCAGTGCATCCATTAAGACTGAGAACAGGTGAAGGGAGACATCGGTCAGTGTAAGTCATGAAAACATAATAACAATTTATAAATTATCAAGGATTCAGGAGGGAGGGAGGGAGGGAGGGAGGATGGGTGGGAGAGAGAGGGAAGAAATGAGGAGCTGATACCAAGGGCTCAAATAGAAAGAAAACGTTTTGAAAATGATGGTGGCAACAAGTGTACAAATGTACTTGACACAATGGATGTACATATGGATCGTGATAAAAGCTGTGTGAGGCCCCAATAAAATGATTTTTAAAAAGAGAGTAAGAACAAAGGGCAACAGAATGGCATGTCTTAAAAAAGAAAATTCCATTGGAGGTGACAAAACACTTTGGGGGGAGAGAGTGGCGATGGCTGCACGGCCCGGTGAAGGTAATCAATGTCACTGAGATGTAAGTGCAAATCTAGCTCACGTGGCATGTGTGTTATGTGCACTCCCCTACACACACACACACACACACACACCATCCTTTTAACGGGAATTTCGCGGTGGCAGGCCCAGCAAGCCATGAATCTTGTACGTCTGGGGCAGGAACCAGGAATGTGAAATTCTAACAAGCCCTGAGGGGGAGGTGGCCGCATGCCAGCAGGTGCCACCACCAGAAAACACAACCATGTGCCCATTCAAGGTATTTACCTCCTGGAATCACAGGTTGCAGCCACTGTCCCCAAATAACATGAAATGGCTAACACCGAGTTTGAAGGGCATGTGTTCAACCTGGCAGAGCTGCACCATCCCACGTTCTCCATCACGCTGCAGAACGCATCCAATCACGACCCAATCAAACAGACCAGTGGCTAGCTGCTCGTGCCCACCCCACGTGTGTCCACGAGAACTGTGTGCCACATGTTCTACTCAATGTTGCCTTTAGGAGGAGATGGGCCACCAGGTCTTTCTTCAGAGGTGTCTCTGGGCCTGGAAACTCCCACTTTGGACAGTAAGCAGCTGGTCGAGCATGTACCCCATCTGTGGCACCCACGGATTTCATCACTAAATAAACGTCTGTATATCTGAAAGCTGTCATCCAGCAGGGATACTTCGAAACCTGGCATGGTTAAAGGCAACTACTTCCTCTTGACCTTCCACATCTCCTCTTTGCTAAACTGGCATTTTTGACCTGTGCCTAAGGACCCCCGGGGGCACAGGGGATTGCAAGTTGAACGGCCAGCAGCAGTCAGCAGCGGAACCCACTCGCAGCTCCTTGGGAGAAAGAGGAGGCGTTCTGCTCCGATCTCCCCTGTAGGGAAATCCCCAGGGCAGCTCTGCCCTGTCTTACAAGGTCGCTATGAGTCAGAGTGGGCTCCATGTTAGTGCCTGTGGTTTGGGGTTCTGTCGGAGAGAAAACCCCAGCAGGCAAAGCCGAGAAATCTTCGGGAAGGCAGGGCAGAAGGGGCAGGAAGGGATGTCGAGGCTCTCAAACTGTGGGAGTCCTCGGGATAAAAGGATTGGTTCTGAGCAGGGATCCCAGGACTGCTACCACTGGGCACCGGAAACTGCTTTTCGCTCCCCTTCCAGAGATGTGAGGAAAATACAGAAATAGATTGGGTCAAAAAAGAAAGAAGAGCAGGAAAACACTGCCAAATTCTACCCTCAATTCAGAGACCAAAGATGATTCCCCAAGTGAGGTCGCTGGGAGACGCGGGTGCCCAGAGCTAGCCACTGACCTCCTGCTCATCAAGAGATTCAGCAGCCGCATTTAGACCCACAACTGAAGCACCTCCCTGTCATGCCCAGGGAATGAGACGCAGAAACGGAGTGGAAAGAGACATCTACTTGGTATGTTGAATGACACAGTTGGCCTCACCTTAAACTGGGGCACAGGAAGCATGTACAGACACAATAAAAGGGAAGTGGCTAGGCAGTGTTGGCAAGAGTGTGGAAATGAGGTGGGGTCAACCACGGAGAATTTTCATCCCCCAAACCCTCTGCATTGCCTAGAGAGACTGCTGAAGGAGGAACAGCAAAGATAATTGTGCTTGTCGACCCGCTGGGGGCAGCATCGTGCAGCACGGTAGGAACACCATCAAATATGGGCCTGCTGCTGAACCACAGATAGCAGGCGTACAAATGCCCTTAATGTCCGTCCTCCATGCTAATAATACAGCAGAAAGATGCCTCCGTGTTCACAACATCCTGATTCAGATTTATTCAAAACCGAGAAAACTCTGACTAAGCCTATTTGCTATTCCCCTTTGCTACTGAAATTTAACCTCTCCCCGCATACGCTACATGTGTCTCTCCTCTCACGTTCCCCAGGAAGTTGAGGAATTGGGGCACTTGCGTCTCAGCCTTGAGGTCTGATTTCATAAACATCAGGTCAGATGGGCATGTTGAAATCCCACGGCCATCAAGCCGGTTCCGACTCACAGCAATCCCGCAGAGGTTTCTAAGACTGTAAATCCTTACAGGAGCAGACAGCCCCGTCTTTTCCTCTAGACCGATATGCAGGACAAGCTAATAAACAATAAATAATAACAGCTAACACTTGGCGAACACTTGTTAGGTGTCACGTGGCCAATCAGTTTGCCTGCACGAGCTCCTTGCATCCTCAAGGAAATAAATAGATAGGCTTGCCACCTCCATTTTGCAGAGGAGAAAAGCAAGGTTCTGGGGAATTAACTTGCTCCAAAGTCACGTGGCTACCGAGCAGCCAAAAGGGAGTTCTGAAGTGCCTGACTGAGAGAGCCAAAGCTACAGCTGGCTGCCATGAGCCTGTGATGTAGCTCAAAGGGCCGCCCACTCTCTCCACAGGAGTCCCCCCTCCACAGGGCAGACACCACACCACACCACACCGCAAGAAGGCAGTCCACACCTGGCAGCCCACTGAGAAAGCAGCCCCGGCGACGTGCAGCATCAGGATCCTTGGAGCTAGAAGTCGCCAAAGATAAGCTTCCCAGACAGGCAGAAGTACCGGCCTAACACGATGGTGTGGCATTTCTTTTGTTTTAATAAAAAGGAGAGATTAAATAGTATGATCTGGGAATCGATCCGAGATTGAAGGATTGGGGTCCTAGTCTCGCCGATCCTGAACAGGCAATCTAACTAAGCTTAACTCTCGTGGTTCATTCAGAGAGCTAACCTGTTGCCATGCAAAGTGTCTTAAAGAATTGGAATGCTGTCAAACTAGCTTAGCACCATGAAATGGTACAGCTTAAGGAGAGACTCTAGAAACGCCTGGAACACAACACACAGCCTTCTCCAAAGTGCTTTCACAAGTGGTGTGGAGAAACGCGGTAACTGAAAATTGACTCTGCAACTCGAGTAATATGCACTCTGCCTTTTACTCTATCCAATTCCTTTGAAATGATTTTAAAGAAATACAATGGATAGCACAATCATGCTAAAGGCAATTGGGGGGGAAATGAAATATCTAAGTCCGTCTCTTGGAGACCTAGAGCACATTCTTGAGAATCCAAAACAAAACCCACTGCCACAGAGTCAATCCTCACTCAATTCTGACTCTCCCCCACAAGGCAGTTGATGGGCTTGAACTGCCGACCCAGGGGTTCCCAGTCCAGTGCCTACCCCACAGCGCCACCACGGCTCCTTTCTTGAGAAGGAAGCCATAAGACTAAAGCAGAGCAAAACAGTGGCTCCTTGCCAATCACCAACGTGTTTGGGGTCTTCCCAAAGGGGAGGGAGGTGAAGGGACAGAGAAGGAAAGGAGTAGGAATAAAACACAGAAAAGACTTATAAATGAAAAAAGCTAGAAATCCAATCTCAGCAATATCTGTTTCTGAGAAAAACAAGACAGCTACTCACCTGTCCACTGCTTCTACGTCAAAGCAAAACCTCTTCTCGATAGAGTCTGTTTTCCGCCTTGTGCAGGATTTCAGGGTGACAGATTCATCTTCTCCCTGTGGAACACACAGATCGTAAAGGGAGGCCGGGTGGGGACGCTGCTCTCTCCAGAACAAGCCTGACACCTAAATCGGAATGACCACTTGTCTTCTCAAACCTGAGTGTTCACAGCCAGGTAGTCAGAGCGCTGGTTACAACCTTCTCAGGCAAGAGGATCATGCACCTGCACTTTGTAACCCAGGCTGTACTTACAACCAGACACCGGAAGCACTGGCAGACCATGAGGGGACAGCATTACTACTACAGGGTAGCTATACTTGTACCTTGCCTGCCAACTGAAAGTAAGGAGGACTAGCTGATAAAGATCAAGTATGGATTACAATTCAATGTAAAGAAAACCAAAATCCTCATATCTTCATGATAAATGAAGAAAATATTGAAATGGTCAAGGATTTCGTCTTGTTGGAATCCACAATCAATACGCATGAAAGAAGCAGTCGAGAGATCAAGCAACACATTGCCCTGGGTAGATGTGCTGCACAAAAAAGGCAGGCTGTTACCTTGAGGACTAAGGTGTGCCTGAGCCAAGCCACGGTATTGTCTACTGTCTCATATACATGAGAAAGTGAGACACGGAAAAAGGAGGGCGGGAGGACCCTCGCATGTGGATTACAGTGCTGCGGGAGAAAGCTGAAAGTCCCATGGGCTGCCAGAAGAACCAACAAATGTGTCTTGGAAGAACAGCCAACGTGCTTCTTAGAGGCACGGACATGTCACGTGACTAGACCCTGGAGGACCGAACACTTGGTCCAGTAGAGGGGCAGCCAAAAAGAGGAAGACCCTCGACACATTGGACTGGGGTGTTCAAACACCAGAACACCTGTGAGGACGCCGCCCCTGGGGCCAGTGGGTCATTCTTTAATACAGAGGGTCACGGTGTGCCGGAACCCACTCCATGGCACTCAACAACAACAAACATGTGTGTGTGTGTGTGTGTGTGTGTGTGTTGTTTTTTAAAAAGTGTGACCTGTTTGGTAAGTGTTCAACAAGATGACCATGAAGTCCCTTCCGAGTTTCTATGGCCTAGATTCAGGCCTCCTTCCTTCAGGAAAGCCCTCCTGGCCCAAGTCCAATGCCCCCATGGCTGGTTCACATAGACCATATACTGCTCCCTCATAACGGAGTTCACAGCTGAAAAGTTCCACCGATGTAGGTGGTAATTCAGGTGTCTCATCCCCTGTTCAAATAGAAGCTCCCTGCGGGCAGAGGCTGTGGCAGTTTTGGCTCACTATTGGATTCCCAGAACCTAACCAGGCCCTGCAAGAGTAGGTACTGCACAAAGGTCTCAACGGCTTGAATGAAGTATACTTAATGTCATTAAACTCTACACACTTAAAGTGTATAAATGGATGCTTTGACCTTGGAAAACTATTACCCTATCAAACTTGTGAATATTTTCTATGATCTCCCCAAAATTCGCTCACGCTCCTTTGTAATCTATCCCTCCTTCTACTCCATCCCCAGGCAACCAATAAATCTGCTTTCTATCATTATACTTTAATCTGTATTTCCTAAATTGTACATGAACTGAATCATACAGTGTGACAGGTCTTGTGTTAACTTGGCTAGGTCAGGGTTCTCTCTGAGTGATGTAACACACGGCAGTCAATTCTGTGATGGTATCTAGCATAGACTAACCAGCCCTGTGGGCGAAGAGATAGCCTCAATGCAATTAGAAGAAAGACTCCTCGGGGTTGTGCGCTGCTCCTTTTAAAGCAAACTCCACAGCAAGCCTTGTCACTTCTGCTAGATCTGGGTCCTGCGTCTGTTTGCAGACCACCTGCTATCTTGCCTTCCGATCCCAGGAGCCATAGCAGACTGTGACCTTGGATTCCTTCAACTCTGCACCTACCAGCCTGTGCTCTTCCTGCTTTCTGGTTCATCAGCTCCCACAGCTACTTGAGTCAGATGCCTTCAGCTTAACATCTGACCCATGGACCTGAATTAGACTGGATTTACTCATTTCTACAACTATGCGAGCCATTCCTTGATATAGCTTTTTCCATATAAACACACACACACACACACGCCTCACTGGTCTTGCTTCTGTAAAGAACCCTGCTTAACACACACAGTGTGTATTCTTTTTTGCCTGGCTTCTTTCACTCATCATAATTATTTTGTGATTCATCTGTATTGTTCTTTTCATCTACAGTGTATTTCTGTGGTGATAATTTCTCTTGTAGATTAATACCAAACTAGTCCCAAGAAGCTGGAGATTAGAGAAGTCCCTAAAGTCCAACTCTTACAAGATGCGAGTCTGCGCCACGCTCCCACTCTTCTTCGCTTGAGGACACTCCTCCCTCCCCTCTCTGGGTTCTGTGAGCTGCTGTAAAGGACTCAGAACTCTGAGGAAACGAACCACGGGTGGTGGGTACAGTTGGGTCCAAAATTTAAAGGCCAGGAAGGGGTAAAGCCTGAGGTCATGCTCCACTCCTGGCTAGGGCCAGTGATGAGATCCCTTCCCCTGCTTCTCAATGGGATTATTTTATATGCATCGGGATGGCATTTCAGCAAACCTGTTCACAATGATTCAAATCCCATCAATGTCTTCTCGCCATCTTCTTACTGAACCCATGCAAGGAGAGGTCGTTTGGTGGGAGTTATAATGGTACAATTGACCTTCACCCAAATGCAATCATCTATTCTCCACCCTGGAGTATATCTTATTTGTGCCTGTATGACCTGGGGTGTCTGACAGGATGGTTCTAGGAAGCACTGACCTCCTGCTGGTCTTAATCTGCCAGGCTTTTCCCAAAGCCACCCTAGAAGCCCCCTTCCTCCTCTCAGCTGGAGTATAGCATTCCCTGTATCTATTACAATTACAGTAACCAAGATAACCATCTTAATCTCACCCTACTCCTGTTCGTTAGCAGACAATCCCCTCCAAAATGTGACTATAGCCACAGGTGTAAGAAGTCCAGAGTTACATAAATCACATAGAGGCTTATGGCTGGAAGGGTCATATTAATTAAGTACAGCTCAGTTTCTTTGTATTGCTGAGTAGTATTCCATTGAATAAACATACCACCGTTTTATCACATAGTAATTTATTGTCTATAGATACAGAGGTTCTCGTCTATCATACCTTCTCTTTCTTTCACTTTATACCTTCTCTTTCTGTCACTGAGGAATTTGTCAGGTTTCCTGCTACTCTGGCCTCTAACACTCTTTTTCTACACTAGGGAGAAAATTACAATCTTTCTCAGTTCGCTGTACCAATAGAAAAATGTGGCTGCTTAAGGTAAAACTACCAGCACACAGAAGACCTAGGAAAAGTTTCTTTATTTTCACAGGTCTTACCCTCTATTATCTTGTACTTATGAGTAAAGATTATTTCTCAGACTGACAACTCTTCTTGCTCCAAATGTGTAAAATGTAAATGCCCAGCCACAGGGATTCTGGCGACTTGAAGTCGAACTATATTGAAGACTTAATGGCTCTGGACTAACTTCCACTGAAAAGGCTTACTTGAGTCATTCCTGAGAAATGGAAGGTAAAGGGGTCTACAAATGTCTATCAACTGAAGCCCACAAAAAGAGAAAGACTGTTCTACGCGTGACCATACGCTAACAAGAAGAATCTACAAAAATGGTCTGTTCAATTTACACAAGCTTCACTGCTATCCAGTCAATTCTAACTCACGGTGCCCTACAGGGCAGAGTAGAACTGCCCTTGCGGTTTGCAAAATGTAACTCTTTGTAAAGTCTCATGCTCCCTCCTCCTCGGAGCTGCTGATGGGTTTGAACCACTGACCTTCCGTCAGCAACCCACTGTGTAATTCACTATGCTACCAGGGCTTCTGTTCAACTACTCCACTATTAACAATTTTAAAAAGGAAAAAAGAGTGGAGAAATAGGCAACCCTAACAAACTGATAAGTGACAAAGAAGAAATTAGGAGAGAAATGTCTATTTCGAGACAATAAATGTATGCTGTGAAGGAAGAGAGGAGGCCTGTTGGTGCAGGAGACAGAGGAGGCTGTCTGTCTGCCTCTGCCTCATAAACCCCAGGAAGCAGTTCCACTCAGCCCAGAGGGTCACCATGACTCAGACTCGATGCCTGATGGCAGTGGGGTTTTAGGAAGGAAAAATAAAAAAGGATGATAATAAAGAGCTTGGGATGAGAAAAGATGGTGGGAAGAGGGAAGATGCAGACAGGTCTAGTCTCCCACCCAACTCGTGGTGGCGCTGTGCTTCTGCTGTGCTGGAAGTTTCTTCAGAAGGAGGAGTGTGCCCTCCATGTGCCCTCTAGGATAAGGCTGGAGGGATGCTCAGCTCACTCTCGGATGCTCCCACTAGTCTCTTGAATTTAAAGTCCGCTTGTTAGTCATCCTCCACATGGGCTGCATTTCCTGGGTGGTGCAAACTGTTATCACACTTGGCTTCCAACCCAAAATTGGAGTTTCAAGTCCATCCAGGGGCTCCTACACAGAGAGGCTTGTTAATCTACTTCCCCCCAAAATTAGTCTGCTCTGACCCATTGCGGCCGCTGGGCTAGCATTCTCAGTTTAGTAGTAGCAGTGGTCGTCATCATCGTTGGTTCCAACTCATAGCAACCCTCTGCACAACGGAATGAAACAGTCTGGGGTTGCACCAGCCTTGCCGGCGCTGTCCTTCAGCTCGCCGTGCTGCCACGGTGTCAGTGCTTGTGGTGAGGGCCTCCTCGTCTATTTCACCGCTGCCCACTGAAGCCTGATGTCCTTCTCTCCCGGTAACTCGACCAGAGTACACGAGACCAGACCTCGCATCCTGCCTCTGCAGAGCATTCCGACTACTACTTCCAAGACAGACTGGCTGGTTCTTGGGCAATCGTGGTCCTGTCTATGTTCTTCGCCAGCACCATAACTGAAATGCATCAGTCATTCGTTATTTATTCAATGTCCAACTTTCACATGCATACGAATCAATCGAAAATACCCTGGATTGGGTTAGGTGCACCCTAGTCCTCAAAGTAATATCCTTGCTTTTCAACACTTTAAAGAGACCTTGTGCAGTCGATTTATTCAAAGCAATGTGTCATTTGATCTATTAAATGCTGCTTCCAAGAGTATTGGTTGTGCATTCAAGCAAGGCAAAATTCTTCCTGTATGATCCATTTTAAATTTGTTTTTTAATATTTTAATAGATTTTAAAATATTTTGTTTTGTATAATTTTTAGTATTTTGTGCTTTCTTTTCTATTGAGGATATGAATCTGCTTTGTTTTTTGTTTTTTTTTTACTTGTATGTTTTTCTGTATCTAAAATCCAGTATGGATAAATCTAGAGTCAATAACTGGATTAATGGTTTCTTGGGGGAAAATGAGAAGTTAATAACAAAAAAATTTTTCTCAAATTGATGATGGAGATTATTGTACAACACTTCTTGATGTCACTGAACTATAGACTTGTATAATATGTGAATTATAGGCCAATAAAGCTATTTTAAAATGATGAACTCCGTGACAACTTCAATCTTTTCTCTGTTTATCATGTTACATATTGGTCCAGTTGTGAGGATTTGAACTGTAAATCCATACTGATGGCTGCACTCCTTGATCTTCATCAGCAACTGCTTCAGCTTGTGTCATACACATACTGCAGTTGTTAATGGCTCTTCCTTCACTCCTGATGCCACGTTCTTCTTCATATGATCCAGTTTCTCTGATTATTTGCTCAGCGTACACACTGAACAAGTATAGTGAGGAGATACAACCATGGTGCAAACCATTCTTGATTTTCAACCATGCAATGTTCCCTTGTTCTGTTGGCACAACTGCTCCTTGATCCAGGTACAGGTTCCACGTGAGCACAACGAAGTGTTCTGCACTCCTCATTCTTCTCAGGGTCATCCAGAGCTTATGATCCACGCAGTCAATTACACACAAGTGAACATTTTCCTAGTACTCTGCATTCAGTCAAGACCCATCTGGCATCAGCAGTGACATCCCATGGTCATTCCGGAAGAACCTCTGGCAGCTGCCAATGCACTGCCGCCAACAGTGCTGGGTAATCCTCAGCACAATGTTACTTGCACGTGATATTAATGCTATTGTTCTATAATTCGAGCATTTTGCTAGGTCAGCGTCCTTTGGAATGGGCACGAACATGGACTTCTTCCAGTCAATTGTCTAAACAGCTGTCTTCCAAGTATTCCGGCATCGATGAAGGAGTGCTTCCAGGGCTTCACCAGTTTGTTGAATCATTTCTATGGTACTCCATCGGTTCTGGGAGCCTTGTTTTTGGTTAATGCTTTTTTAAATCATTTTACAGGGGGCTTGTACAACTCTTTCACAATCCATACATACATCCATTGTGTCAAGCACATTTGTACATTTATTGCCATCATCATTCTCAAAACATTTGCTTCTACTTGAGCCCTTGATATCAGCTCCTCATTTTTCTCCTCTCTCCCCGCCACCCCCCCACTCATAAAGCACTGATTATTTATAAATTATTATTATTTTGTCATGTCTTACACTGATCGATGTCTCCCTTCACCCACTTTTCTGTGATCTGTCCCCCAGGGAGGGGGTTATATGTAGATTCTTGTAATCGGTTCCCCCTTTCTACCCAACGTTCCCTCCACCCACCCGGTATCACCACTCTCCCCACTGGTCCTTAGGAGTTCATCTGTCCTGGATTCCCTTGTTTCCAGTTCCTATCTGTACCAGTGTAGCCAGTCCACCTGGATTTATAAGGTAGAATTGGGATCATGATAATGGTGGGGGAGGAAGCATTTAGGAACTAGGGGAAAGTTGTATGTTTCATCATTGCTACACTGCACCCTGACTTGCTTGTCTCCTACCCACGACCCTTCTGTAAGGGGATGTCCAGTTGCCTACAGATGGGTTTTGGGTCCCCACTCCACACTCCCCCTCATTCACAATGATTTGATTTTTTGTTCTTTGATGCCTGATACCTGATCTCATCGACACCTCATGATCACACAGGTTGGTATGCTTCTTCCATGTGGGCTTTGTTGCTTCTCAGCTAGATGGTCACTTGTTTATCTTCAAGCATTTAAGACCCCAGATGCTACATCTTTTGATAGTCAGACACCATCAGCTTTCTTCACCACATTTGCTTATGCACCCATTTGTCTTCAGCGATCGTATCGGGGAGGTGAGCATCATGGAATGAACATTGGCTATTTATTATTACTCATTATTGTTATTTATAATTATTATTATGACTCATGATCATCAGTGAAATTGTATCACAACCCAGACAAGAATTACTTCTCTAAACTCTCTATTGGCCCTCTTCATCAGGAATTTTGATATTCTCTTTATCAGTCAGTTTCTAGCTCTGGTGCGGTCTTGTTGGCAACTCGGAAGCTCGGAGACATACCCCATCCCAGCTGCAGATACCTGTCAAAACCATGTACAGGAGTCCCACAGTCCACCAACCAGGAATCGTGTTCCTTTTGTCCTATAAGCATAGGAATCCTGTCCTCATACAACACATCCTAAAAAATATCCAACTTCATGCCCCTTCCCAGGGCCACTGAGCAGTTCCGAAGCTGGTACCACTTTCACCTAGTTGGGAGCCATTCGGAAGGCTGCCAGTCTTTCCTGGATCTCAGGTCATAAAATGAGAATTATCACACAACCTGTCTCAGACTAATGATTTCCAGGACTTAGGGACCAGAGGAAGGAAGGAAGAGGGAAAGGTTGGGTGTGACTATAAAGGTAGCAGAAAGGATCCTTGCGGTAATGGGACAGTGCTGTATCTTGATTGCAGTGGGGGTTTCACGAATATGCACATAGACTACAATGGCACAGAATGATACAAACGTACATGAGAGGCTTCAAAAAGGTTGAAGAAAAAAATCCATTATTTTTCAATTCCATTTTTCCACACACTTTTTGCAGCCCCCTAGGATACAGACATAAACACACAGAGGCACAAATGAGTGTGAACAAAACTGGAGAAATCTGACCAAAGTCAAGGGACTGAGCTGATGTCAATTCCCTGGTTTTGATAGTATGCTGCTGTGACCCAAAATGCATGTACTATTTTTGCAACTTCCTATGAATTCGCAGCTTCGATATAAAAGGTTAAAGAATAAAGCCTGCCTCAGATACGTGACAGCGAGTGAATGTTGAATTATTGATAGAGGAAATGGCACGTGAGCACCATCGTCATCATCTCCCTGTTCGTGGTTCCTGTAACATTCTCTGCTTTTAGCAACCTTCCAGAGCTGGCAGATGGTCTCTAGAAGGACCGTAGCTGCCAGCGGACTCATGCCCCTGGCCCGCTTTGACAATTTCTATTCAAAATCAACTTAAGAAGAGGCCTCAAGGAATCTACTCTACCCAGACAACCTCCTGATACCCACACCCGAACACTCAGTTTCTGGGAAAGAGACTGCTGTTCCTCCACAACTTAGAAGTCCTCTTTCCCCAAAACACACACACACACACACACACACACACACACACACACAGAGCTATGGTCCGCAGAAGACCTGAAGGGCACCAGTTGCTGCATTCTGATCAACCTGGAAGATCTTTAAGCCAACTATGTAAGCCTCCATGCCTCAGTTTCCTCGTCTATAAAGTAGAGCTGGTTGCTGTTTCTGTTAAGATCTCATCATCACATAATAATAAAGTTTTGTAAAAATAAAGAGTGCGAGCAAAAATGCTTAGCACATAAGGCAGAGAGGACTGTAGGGGCAACAATAGCACAAGACATGATGGCCCTTGCTGGAGCATAGGGCAACAGAAGACAAGACTGGGTCGTCACACGGCGGGGAGTGAGTCTGGTCTGACCACCCCCACAGTGAGGCAAACCAAGAAAGCAACACAACGGATCAGCAACTGAAGCAAAGCCAAGTCACAAAACCCCTGAGGAGCCCCCAAAATAGACCCGGCTAGGAGTGGCAGTTCCTGCCGCCCCCAGGAGAAGTGGGGAGATAGTCATAAAGGCCAGCAGACAGACCTGGAATTACGTATACTTTGTTGTTTTGGTTTGGGCTAGTTTTCTTTTGTTTGTTTTTATGGTTGTTTTTCTCTTTTTATTTCATCTTTTGTTTTATTTTTTATTTGTGTGCTATTGTATTGCCTACCTATATAAGACAGGCATGGGAAGCAAGCCCGAGGAGAAAGCAATGGGACCAACGGTTCTGCAGGGACTTAGGAGGAGGTGGAGTTGGGGGAAAGGAGCGGTGAGCAGACAACGCCACAGACAGGGGAACAACTAGGGAATTAAAAGCAACAACGAGGAGGACATAGATTTCCTGGTGGTGGTGGAGCAACAGCAATCACGCTGAGAGGAATTACCAAGAAGCAAAAGAAAGGCGAGCATGATGGTGGGACAGGAAGAAGTTAAAAGAAAACAGAGGAAAGATCCAGGAAGCAAAGGTACAGATAGAGGTATAAATATAGGTGGACACTTATGTAAATATGTTAATTCATAAAAATAAAGGTATTGGCCTATGTACATATATTTATATGGCAATACACTGAGGAAGTGCGTGGACTTTGGGCCTCTGCTCAAGCTCTCCCTCGATGCAAGAACGCTTTGTTCTTACAATCTGGCATTCTGGGATGCTAACCCTTCCGACATGATCGCTGAAGACAAAATGGGTATACAAGCAAATGTGGTGAAGAAAGCTGATGGTGTCTGACTATCAAAAGTATTATTATCTTGGGTCTTAAAGGCTTGAAATTAAACAAGCAGCTATCTAGCACAGAAGCAACATGCCCACATGGAAGAAGCACATCAGTCTTGCAACCATGAGGTGTCGAATCAGGTAACATGGAATCAGGTAAGTCACCAGAAGACCCAAAACAAACAAATAAACATATTGTTGAGAATGAGGGGGGTCAGAGCAGAGACTCAAACCCATCTGAAGACTATAGGACATCCCCTCACAGAAAGGTCACAGGAAGGGATGAGTCAGCCAGGGTTCAGTATAGCACCAATGAAACACACCATCCTCACCCTCCACTATCATGGCCCCAGTGCTGCCTTTCAGTTCTGGCTAGTCTGGAGCATGTACACTGATACAGATAAGAGTTCACAATACACAGAATCCAGGTCCTATAAACCCCTCAGGGACAGAAATGGGAGTAGCAATACCAGAAGGGAAGGGAGAAAGGTGGGGGGAAGAAAGGGAAACCCATCACAATTAGCAATGCATACTCCCCATACACACAGGGGAGGAACAACAGAATTGTGGGTGAAGGGAGACAGCAGTCAGTGTACGATATGAAAACAACAATAATTTATAATTTATCAAGGGGTCACCAGGGTGGGCGGGGGGGAGAGGAAAAAAGAGGAGCTGATACCAAGGGCTCCAATAGAAAGTAAATGTTTAGACCAGAGGATGTACACTGGTACAGATAGGAACTGGAAACGCAGGGAATCCAGGACAGATTATCCCTTTAGGACCAGTACTGGGAGGGTAGAGGGAGGGTGGAGTGCAAAGGGGGAACCAATTACAAGGATCTACATATAACCTCCTCCCTGGGGGATGGACAACAGAAAAGTGGGTGAAGGGAGATGTTGGACAGTACAAGATATGACAATAATAATAATTTATAAATTATCAAGGGTTCATGAGGAAGGGGAGATCAGGGAGGGAAGACGGAACATGAGGAACTGATGCCAGGGTCTTAAGTGGAGAGCAAATGTTTTGAGAATATAAGGGAAATTAATGTACAAATGTGCTTTACACAATGGATGGATGTATGGATTGTGATAAGAATTGTAGGAGCCCCAATGAAATGGTTTTTAAAAAAGAAAATGATGATGGAAACATATGTACAGATATGCTTGATAGAATTGATGTATGGAATGTTATAAAAGCCGTAAGACCACCCAATAAAATTTATTTTAAAGATGCTTAGCACAGTGCCGAGCATGTAGTATATGCCCAATAAGTATTTGCTATTATTATAATTCACCATCCAGCTATCAGTTTATCTTACTGTGGTGCGCTGTGCTAGTATACTAGAAGATATGCCCCCAGTACTTTAAATGCCAGCAGGGTGACCTATGGCAAAGAGTTCTCAGCAGAGCTTCCAGACTAAGATGGTCTAGGAAGAGAGGCCTGGTGATCTACTTTTGAAAATTAGCTAATGAAAACCTTACAGATTACAACAGAACACTGTCTGACTCACTTGCCTTAAACACATGGTCAGGAGGACATCACGATGGATGAAATAGAGGCCTGCAAGGCAATGAGATCCTAAGTGGGATTAGAACAACAGCCCCCAAAATGGACTGGACCATGTGGTGGCGATGCGGATGACACAGGGGATGGGGCAATATCTCATTCTGTCACCAGAATGTCACACGGTCACCCTGGGTCAGAGTTGACTCAATGGCATCCAACTAACTAGCTACTTAGCTCATCACGATTTAATAATAAGTGATCTTGTTAGTTCTCATCAAGCTGATTGCATCTGACGATGGCGCCACGTGAATACATGGTGGAAATGATCTACCTAAGAGATGTGCAGAGGGCTTAATACAGATTTTAAATTTATATGTTAAAATACACATTTTAAAAAGCAAAAAGCAAACAAACCACAGATGGTCCAAACAGCAGAGAAGTGACCTTCGGGGGCAATTTACGTGTCTTTGCTATGCTAAGTGAGTCCTGAGGGCACAGTGCCAGCCTGAAAGGTCAGCAGTCCCCACACCCCAGTCAAAAGATGTGCCTGTCTGCTCTCAGAACGAAGGCCACCTCAGGAGCGCTAGGGTACAGCTCTGTCCTACAGAGTCTCAAGAGCAGCCGGCTTTTGTGTTTGTGTTTGTTTTGTTTGGGGGGAGTGTGGTTATTATGTATCCCCAGATCTTTTCTGAGTAGTTTCTCTGGCCTTGTCCAGGCTTTTGGCCTACAGGTGGGAAGTCAAAGGGTGGGGTTGACCAAGGGAGAGATGGCCGGTCCTCTCTCACGCACATATGCCAGCTACAATATTGTGGCTGCCCGCCATCAAATTAGATGTATTTTGGAAATAGGCTTACAAATAATTCAGAGGGGTGAGGGCAGGCACCTCCAAGAGCCACAAGGGAACCTACGTATTGCCATTCATGGTCGTTACAAAATTTTACGTCAACTTCATATATAAAAGTGTGGGGGCGGTATTCAATCTGTCAATCAGGTCACAGCATGACAGTGCCTCCTGGGGGGCATGGCCCTCTCAGAAGGAGGACCCAGGAAACCTCCCTCTCGCTTTGACTTGACCTTCACGCTTGGGCCTCCCTGAGAGCTGCTGGAGCCCGGCCATCATTGGATTCACACAACTTGGCACACGCCAGCCTATGATCTTCCTGCATTCTACAGACTTTTATTAGACTTACGGATTGAATTGGACTGGGCTGGATGTTTTCTTTATATATAATTACTTCTTGATATAATGCTCTTCGTTTACATATATATGAGTGCCACGGGATTTGTTTCTCTAGTCAACCCGGCCCAACACACCACTCCAAAAACAAATCTGCGCATTAACCTCTTCAGAAAATATCAGAGACCAGTGTTCTGCCCACAGGCCCAGCCAGCTGACAAGCAGGGGTGCTGCCCCAGGCCTGACTAAGTGATTCTTCCACAAGAGGGCAAGGAGCTTACGTCGAGGTTTTCATTGTGAAGGATGCCCAGATGGACATCCTGTGTACAACTCGGCATTCCTATCTGACTACCCTTGTGTATCTTCCCAGACATGAACTTATTAAAGCAAAGTGCATGTTAAGGCTTTGGATATACACTGCACAAAGTGTTTTGGTTTTAGGCACAGGTTTTTACTGTTGACTATTTTTAAGTAATATGAATAAACAGGGACAATGTTCAGACATTGCTCCATATAAGGGGAGGCAGAAGAGAAAGGATAGATACGGCAGAAAGAAAAGAATCTCAACTGGGAACCATTCGCTCAACCTCTGTGCACTCCCAGGAGCATCAGTGGGAGAGGGGCTTTCAAAAGGTTCATGGGAAAACTCTGTTATCTTTCGTTCCATTTTCCCACCAACGTTTTGAAGTCCCCTCATACGTGCTTGTTTTACATGCAAAGCGAACACCTCGCGTTTCTGGAGCCCACAAGTCATGCCATGACTGTCTCTAACCCTGTAATGCAGCAGTTCTCAACCTGTGGGTCACGACCCCTCAGGGGTCGAATGGCCCTTTCACAGGGTCACCCGATTCATCACAGTAGCACAATGACAGTGATGAAGTAGCAACTAAAATAATTTTATGGCTGGGGGTCACCACAGCATGAGGCACTGTGTGAAAGGGTTGTGGCATGAGGAAGGTGGAGACCCACGGCTGCAATGTATCTGGAATTGCAGTAAGGGAAGGGCCACGGTTATGGACTCCACATGCAAATTCATTGCCACGAACCCGAGCCTGACTCATAGTCACCCACGGCCAGGGCGGAACTGCCCCAGGGAGATTCTGAGACTGCACATGTTCACGGTGGAGCAGGCCTCGTCTTTCGGGGTGGCGGTGGGTTCAAACTGCTGCTCCTGTGGTTATCAGCCCAGCTGTCACCAATTACACCCCAGGGCTCCTGCCCATAATGGGCAAGTGGCTTATTTCTCCTTCAAACAACCCGATCTACCCAAACTCAAGATAAACCTTCCCCTTCTCACTCAGGACAAGCACTGTGGGGAAGAGAAAGGCAGGCAGGCAGTCCCACAGTCTCAAAATGAGAAACACCAATCGTGGTGTCTGGTCTTCGATCACTCGTCGTGGATCACTGTGTCAAATCTGTTCTGAGATGGTCTCTACGTTCAGGTAGGGTATATCACCGGTAATATTTTGGCTGTGTAGACTTGTCATAATTTATGGTCCTCTATGTCTCACATATGTGAATCCAGGAAATCCTCAACAAACCTACTAGGATCTTCTTAATAGTCTCATTTCACCGATGAGAAAATTGCATCATAGAAAGATTAAAACCACAGTACTGCTATACTACTAACCAGAGGAGCAGCTCATTTTATTATCCTTATTTGGGTCATTAATGGCATGACTCTGATGGTGTAAGAGCACAGCTGCACAGTGACAAGCGAATTGTGTACTTGCAAAATGAAACACACCACAGTTAAGTAAATGTTTCACAAAAAGCGGAGATTATCAATGGGGCAGTAAGTTAACGATGCCGGTAAACAGCTGCTACAGGTGCTAGCAGTGGGGAAGCATCCCAGTCCTTCAAGTCATCCCTTCTGTCTTTGAAGTCTGCAATGCAGCAACAGAACAAACGGGAACATATTCCCTTGGGATGTGTGGTAGTTACATAATCTGTTGTCAATTTGAGAGTCTTAAGAGTGAAGGGTTGGATGTATGTATGAGAAGACACATGGAGCCACACACAGGGCCTGGTCTCCAAAAGTCAGTGCAAATCACTCCTGACCTGAAGCTACTTACAAAGGAAAATAATCCAGATAATGGAGAGAGGCGAGAGCAAAGGTGGACAGAAGGCATGCTGCACTAAGAAAGCACTCCCTTATCCAAGTCACTACGACCTCTAGCCCCCAGGCGAGCTTTGCACCGACATGCAGGAGGGTGCCCCCAGCTCCCTGGGCAGGCCAGCCAGTCCTCACACCTCTTGCACTGCACAGCGGAATGAACAGGGTGCCGTCACAGAAAGCACCGGGTCTCCAAATCAGCAGGCCTGGGTTCGAGCACAAGCTTGTAACCGTGAGCGCTGTGGTCTCAGAGCTCACAGCTCATGTCCACGAACCTGTTTCCTCCTTTACAGAAGGGGCATTTGGCTAGGCCTCCCTGCACTGTGATAAAGATCAAACAAGACAATATAGGGAACGAACTCAGAAAGGAATATTGAAACAAAAGGAATTGTTATAAGGAAAATTAAAAATCATAGTTAAAAACAATTGTAAGCCCCCGACATTGAGTCCAATTTCCCCATAAGGTTTCTAAGGCTATAAATCTTCATACGTTAGGTTGACACATCTTTCTCCCATTGAGCAGCTGGTGGTTTTGAACCGCTGACCATTTGGTTAGTAGCTTAGTGCTTCACCTGCACCACCAGCCTGCTCCTTATACTCATGATACACCAAACTCACTGCCATCAGATGGATTCCAGTTCAGAGTAACCCATATGAGGGTTCTGAGACTGTAACTCTTTACAGGAAGAGACAGCCTCAATGCTCTCCCAAGGAGCAACTGAGGGACTTGAACGCCTGCTCCTGGGGTCAGTAAGTCTAAGCTTTCCCACAGCACTATCAGGCCTCCTTAGCTAGCACTCGAGGCAGGTCAGTTTCGGTCAGAAGTTCACGTAAACTCTTAGCCAAATTTAAATCGCAAAGCCTTGGGGGTCCAAGCAGCTATCATGATCAGCCTCTGCGCTTCACGTTCCAGTCTGCCCAGGAAGGAAGAGAGAAGCTCAGCGGCCTGTGACAGCACGTGGGAAGGAGCCCCAAGACAAGAGCAGGGGAGAATGATGGCATGAAGCTGATTTCCAGCAGGAGTAGGCGTGAGGAAGGAGTGTAACTAACGTCAAGGAAGGCACACTCTACTTCCAGTTCATGAAAACCAGGGAGCACCTATTAATACAGCCTTTTAATATTCCTGCTGTAATTCCTCTATGCTCTGATATTTGCGGAACTTGTCTGTTTTCCGGAGATTAATTGGCAGTCAACCCAACCTTGCCAAGAAACATTAAAAGGGCTTTTATTTATTCATTTCTTATTGGCAGCGATATTCCTTCGCAATCGTGGGCTAAGTACAAGAAACCCGGGAAGAATACCTGGAAGTGACAGCGAGCGAGACAGACAGCATGGCTGAGTGGCTATTAGCAACGACAACAGCACCCAGCATGAGCGGGCCGGGCGGTCGATTTCAGAGTTAATGCTCTTAACCATGACATTACAATGCCCACACACAAACCAAACATGGGGCAGTAGATGCACCACGAGGGCCGAGGTTGGAAGGCTCGTAGAGAATACCATCCCAAGACCAAGACCCACTGTCCTCACGTCCATTCGGATTCAGAGCCTTCTGTGGCAGAGCGGAAGTGCTCCGTGGGGTTTCTGAGGCCGTCGGGCTGTACAGGAGTAGACAGCCACTTCTTGCTCCCAAAGAGCAGCTGGTGAGTTTGAACGACCAGCTCATTACTCCACAATGGCTTCCTAGGATTAACCACAGATGTGGGGGTGTAGGGACACACATGAAAAGAACCAGTACCATGAAGTATGTTTCCTTCCTTCCCTCCCATAAAACTGAGAACTTGCTGATGTGGAATCTCAATGATCCGCAGACCTCAGCAGACAAATAATGCTGGGGGGGAAATATTAAAAACATATTGTTGTCAGGGACTGTACAATCAGTCCTGACTCATAGTGACCCATCCTAGAACAGCACAAAACCTGTGCTGCATCGTCCGATCCTGCATCGTCCTCACAGTTGTCATGTTTGCGTGACAACAGCTGTGTGGACATGAAGAAGCCACGGAGCACACAAGGAAGTCCCCAACAGCAAAGATATCAGAACACTGGATGCTGCCAACTGTCTATTGCCAGCATGGCCACAACAATATCTTCCATCCCACGTGCTCTTCATCCAATGAGATTTTGATCTTCCTCCTACTCTGCGGCAGGGCCTACATCCTCATTATTGATACAAGTGAACTTTCATGACTGACCCAATCAAGAGGTAGGGCACAGCAATGCTACATGGCTTCTGAGACTAAGTCATTTAAAGAAAATCCAGCTCTGCCTTACTCGGTGATCCTCACTCTTGACCCCTTCGGCAGGCGGCAGGCTGCCATATTGTGAGGAAGCCCAAAATGGCCCATGCACAGTGGGGAGGGGGGGGGGTAGGAAGAGGAGGAAGAGGAGAGAGGTAAAGAGAGCTATCCCTGGATAGCCTTCCAGTGTTTCAAACTGTCATTATTCCAACTCTAGCCGCTGGGATTGCATAAGATGCCAAGACTGACCCACCCATCAAAATGCCTGCTAAATTCCTGATCCACAGGAGCTGTGAGAATAATAAGATGATCGATATTGTTTTTAAGTCACTGGGTTTAGGGGGATTTGTTACACAGCAGCAGACATCTGGAACATCTACACCATCAAAGGGTGGCTCTCCAGGCAAGAGAAAGGGCCAAGGAGTCGGTTTCACAGGATGAGGTCCTCTGAGAATTCTTGGCCTCTAGCACATTCGGCATACCTCGAGCAGGGGTCCTCAAACTACAGCCTGCGGGCCACATGCAGCCCGCGGGTGTTTTTGCCGCCGCGGCCTGTCCTGCTTAGCAGCCGACTCGTCCAGTGTGCCAAGGAATTTGTTCATAGTTTCTTTGTAAACTATAGTCCGGCCCTCCAACGGTCTGAGGGACAGTGAACTGGCCTCCTGTTTAAAAAGTTTGAGGAGCCCTGCCTTAGAGTGTACACACAGGAAATACGGCAATCTTGCTTACTCGCAGTTCCCACTCTAACTTAGCAGACAATAATCATCTGGTTTTGTTTTATTATTCTTTAGGGATAGAGGCCCCTTGGAAATACAGCAGGAAAAATCTGTTTCTTGATTACACTGAAAACCAGAGGTGTTCCTTCCTACATGTTTTAGATTGGTCTGTGTTAGCCAAACAGAGTGAGCATGACATTGCATTCAATGTACTCACCCCCTTCCCTCCTGACTTTTGGTCAAATGGCACCATGGTGATCTGTTTGGAATCCCGCTGGTACGTGCAGTAGTGCTTCACCCAAGAAGTTCCAAAGTGACCTGCAAGGAAATATGTCCCATAAAATATCTGTGCATGTCCACTGCACGCCATTCACTGGACAAACATGCAGCCATACCCCACAACGCTCGCCGCTCTGTAATCTGCTCCTTGGCACAATGCACGCTCCTCAACAGCTAGCCTGAGGCAGGCGGAAAGCTGACCCCCAGGCTGGAAACGGAACCGCCCAGGGCTCTTCCCCAGGGCCCAGGGCAGACTGTTTCCCACTAGTGCTGCAGCCAACAGGCCCGAAAACATAAGGGAAGTCAAGGCTCCCTGGGGACACGAATTCACATTGCCAGCACCAACCCCGTCACAGGTTTCCGCTCTTCCCCACAGGAGTGAGATGACTTAGCAGAGAGCGCAGGGAGGCAGGCGAGTCTGAGTGCCTTTCCCCAGTCGCATCTGGGATGGGGACTTCCTGCTTCCCACACAGCTGCTCCCTGCAGCTCTGCCCACAGACACACCGCAATTCCGACCTCTTTCCACGCCCCAAATTACACTTCAGCAGGACTAAATAAGATCTGGAATACAGCCATGGCACAGAGATGCAGAATGGAAAGGACTGCAGGGGTGGGGTGGGAGTGCTTCGAAAAGGCTTATGGAAAAATCCCATTGTCGCTTAAGGCCATTTTCCCATGAACTTTTCGACACACCCTCATATCCGAGTGTAATCTAAAAGAACCACCCTCAAGAGTACCCTTTCAGGAAAGCCCGACAGCGCAGACGTTTGCTGCTGTCATTTTTCAAGTCTCTGACCAGGTGCTTGTTCAACTGCCTTTTTTGGGTTGGGATTTAGTACATATATCATTCCATATTTCAATCACTTACTTGAGCAACAAAATACTCTTTAAAGAAGATGGTATTATCAGCCTACAAAGGCCTCGGTCAATCCTCAAAGAATTCCCCGTTACAGAGAAAGCAGACAACATCAACTAGACGTAGACAGGACCCTTGGGGACACCATCGTCCCCTGTGGAATGTTCACTACAAAATGGCTCTCATTCAGCTCAGCCCAGGCTGAGGGACAAGGTGAAGCAGCAAGGCCTTCACGCACTCAGGTGCTAACCACAAGTTGGGCGCTTCAGGCCCCCCGATGGTCTTCACAGGAAAGGCCTGGTGATCTACGTCTGAAAGAGCAAGTTCAAAAAGCAAACTCACTGCCAGCAAGTCAAGGCTGGCGCAGAGACCTTACAGGACAGGGGGTTTCTGAGGCCGCCACGCTTTATGGGAATAGGGAGCCGCTTTCTCCGGCAGAGCGGATGGCGGTTTTGCACTACATTTGTGGTTAGCAGTCGGGTGCACAACCCCTTTGCTGCCAGGGCCCCTGAAAAAGGAATGTCAATGAACATCAGATGGAGCACGCGCTACCCTGACACCCGCGATATCGCCATGGGGTGAGACTGACTCAACAGCGACGGACGTTTTGCAACACACCCAGGCCCATGGGACCTGGCATGGAGGCTGCAGGGTGCTGCCCAAACCCCTACTTCTGCAGCTCGGGGAATGGCACTTGCTGTTGGAACAGATGAGTCCACAGCGGGTGGGAGGAGCCTCCCAAGCAGGCCCTTCAAGAGGGAGCTGCTCCCCTTTGGAACAAAAGGCAGGACCCAAGCGGGCGGGAGTCAAAAGCACGTACGTTTCTCCTGGACGTAGAGGTACCCCTCCATGGTATAGGGACTGATCGTCTTATGATCAAGGGGATTCTCCTTCATCTTTTCCATCAGCGATTCCACTTCTGACCTGGTACCTTCAAAGCGATTTCTTGTCTAGGAGGAAAGAAAATTTAGCCGAATCAGAGAAAGGCAATCTTGGTTCCCATCTCTAACGAGTCAGGATATTCATTTAATAGAACCTCTAGATCTGAGACCAGTCATCTAAGGAAGAGGCAACCAGCCACTCAGAAGCACACTTTGGCCAGAGTGACTTTTCGTAACCATTAATGTCACCGAGGGAACTTGTGAAACTGCAAATACCCGGCCTTGCCCCTCAAGCCCCTCCAATTCCAGAAGCCTGAGCTTACACAAGCATCCCAGGGAACTGGGCTTCCCAGGGGCCTTGGGGCCTAGGGTAGATGCTGTGTTGCTCCCGCCCAGACCCCCACTTCTCAGGCTGCCGGGAATGGTGCTTGCTAAAGGCACAAACGATTACACAAGGGAGTGTCTCCCTAGGAGGGGCCTTCAAATGGGAGCTGCTCCTTTCAAGGTTACTTCTTTCCCCAAGGCAGCCCGAAGTCAATGGCCAGCAAGGGACAAAGATGGAAAGGCAAGAAGCGGCTCCCCTTGCTTTAATTTAGGACAACTTTGAAGGGATGGCCCAGCTCCAGAGCTCCCATGGACATGGCTGAGGATTCTGTAGCACAGTGGTTCTCAACCTGTCATACAGTTCATGTTGGGGTGAGCCCCCCCCCAAACATAAAGTTATGTTCGTTGCTACTTCATCACTGTCATTTTGCTACCGTTATGCATCAGGCAACCCCTGTGAAAGGGTCGTCTGACACACACACACACACACCCCCCCAGCCAAGGGGTCTCAACCCACAGGTTGAGAACCGCTGCTGTAGCAGCTGCATCCCAATTCAGTTTCCCCTGCTTCCCCACTCTCCCACAGGTGATGTCAGCACGCTCTGCCCGGGAAACCTCCTTCAACCACCTCTCCATGTCCGAGTGCCCTTCTGAGGAGCCCAGGCTAAGGTGAGGCTGTCCTCTGCGGAACTTGATCCCAAACTCTCTCACTTCCCATCCTCCAGGACGACACAGTGTCAAGAGAACATTCTTGACTACAATGATCATGGGGAAAAAGATGAAAAGAAAATGGAATTTTCCCACGAAATTCTTGAAGCCCCCCGCCCCCGTCGTATTTGAGGCTTTTTCTACACGTGATCATAGAGACAAGCTATAAAAAAAAAATGAAGACAACACAATCATACACCGAGAAGCAGGCTCAAGTCCCAGAAGCCGCAAACCAAAGAGCCACCAGGAGGATTGTGTGCACCTACAGGTCAGCTGTCAGAAAACTGGGACTGAGAAGGGGACTCGCCCACACACTAGGCTCGCCTGTCAGCTTCGCTAAGAGTCAAACAAGAGCACCTCCTTTGAGCCAGAGGCCAAAGTGTGTGCAACACCTGCCCCCAGAGCACACACGCCAAGGAAGACACTGGAGCAGGGGCTACACGCACAAAGGGCGGCTGGGCTGGGCTGGGCTGGGCTAGAGTCTCTGATGCCAAAGGAAACCCGGGCTCTGGGGCTAGAGATTTCAAACAGAATCAGCAACAGCCCTTCCAAGAACATAAACCGTGCTTTGAAATCACGGGAGAAGAGGAATGACCGTGTGATCTGGAGCCTCCAGACTTACTGCCATTGAGCTGACTTCAACTCACAGCAACTCTACAGGACCAGGTAGGCCCGCTCCTGTGGGGTTTCTGAGGTTATACTCTTTACAGGAGTAGAAAGCCCCATCGCTCTACCATGGAGCAACTGGTGGTTTTGAACTACTGACCTTGCGATTAGCGGTCTGATGTATAATCACTATGCCACCAGGGCTCTTCAAACACCCTGGAAATGCCTGTCTCCTAGCTGTTCGTGGAACTCAAGGGAGATCACACACACACACACACACACACACACACACACCCCTCACTTGCACTCCCAGCGAGTTAAATGGTCTCTATGGCAACCGGACCCTTGTGTGTGTGTGTGTGTGTGTGTGTGTGTGTGTGTTCCCTTTCCTTAACCAGTAAAGGGGAGCCTGGCCCTCTGCCCACTCACATTCTGGATACTAATGGTCAGCTGGGTCTTGAAGTCGCTGAAATCCTTGGCCAGTTCATAACCATGGTGATAGAAAGTGAAGAGTCCTTGCAGGAATGCCAGGAGCTGTAAGGAAGGAAGAAGGGCAGAGGTCACACAGTAGGTTAAAAAAGGGTCATTATGCGGCTGCTGCCGAGTTCCCAGAACTGCTTCAAAATCTCGAATAAGGCATTAATAATGACTAACGTTTACCGAGCACGTCTTGTGCACCAGGCACCGGGACTGGGCCTTGCATCAACCTCTCAGTACTACTCTGATTGTGCTTTCATGTTGAGGTGGCCAAGCGATTCAGTAATTCAACCAAGAACCAGGGAACGGAGGTCAGACTGGAAACGGGGTCTCTGGGGCACCAACACGCATGCTCTTGAACCCTCCAAGCCTCAAGATCTCCTGATGAAAGTCAGAAATTGAAGACCTGGCTCTACTTCAATATCCCTCAAGTATATTTCTAATACTACGCTATCACGCCAAAAAACGTGGTTCCATCAATAGTCAGTTAGGATGGGAGGAAAGGAAGATGGTATGTCCTGGGCCTACAGTCTAACAAAGTTAGAGCAAAGCGAATCATCCCGGTTAGACCTAAGCCATCCTACTAAAACATACTTCTGTGTTTTCCTTCAACTACTCAAAAGTAAACAGTCAGCATGTCTTATTGAAATGTTCCCAAGGTTGCGCATTTTCAGCTGAGCTCTTGTATAAAGGATAACTTAAATCCTTTCTGCCTTTAAGGGAAGTCCACGTATAGTTAGTCTTGAGTGAAACCATCTGTTTGACACAGTGCTCCAACAGGCCTTCAAATTCAAACGATTAAATGCCTTCCCGAGCGTCCTTCAACCGTCACTTCTCCAGGCTAAAAAAGCCTTCATCAAACCTGTCTTTATGCCTTCCCAGTCCCTTGCCAAGTTCTACGCACCTTGACTCAATTCCAAATCGGAACCTCAAGAAGTGTAGCACATTGTCAGCACCCTGTTTGCAGAAGCCTATGGATGACAGTGAAAGCCCAAAATCCATTTGCAGAGTCCCAGGTGTCTTTCAAGCCTCTACTGAATTGTGTCTGACCATTAAGCAGGGATGTAGGCAGCCTTACCCTGGGGCAGAGTCCATTGGAAAGTGGGTCACCTCCAGTCCCTCTGATCAGCCCAGGAAAAGGCAGGCTCCCTGAGAGGCCTGAGGGCTTGCCTGGGTGTGTCCTTGCAGGAGACCCCTTGAAGTCAGGGGTCACATCCTGAATCAGACCCTGACTGCCTAGGTCAAAGGCCCTGGACCAATCAGGTAATGTCACGTACACGTCCCAATCATGATTGCATTCCCACGTCTGTATTCCCAACCGCCACTGTGGTGCATTGGCCTGCCAGCGGTCATGACTTGGTGACAGGCTCTGTATCCCCATGTCCTAGTGAAGTGGCTGTGTGGTTATGACTCCTTAGATGCCACCATAACTCCCTTTGTCTTGTCCTTGTTTTAAGACTTAATACGTGTACTCCTTAAATTATGTTTGAGATTTAGGGTCTCTTGTAACTTAAAACAAAGGAAGTCAGAAAACGGGATTCCAAAGATGTGTTTCCTGGCAGGATCTCTGGAGGCTCGAGGACACTGGAGTCAGAGAAAGGAGAGCTACATCCATTTCCGTGTGCTTAGACTCCACAAAGGTGAGCACTCTGGGATTGTCAACCCGTGTTCTGGAGCTTGCAGAAACTTCATTTAGTCTTACTGTGCGCTGTCTCCGCTGGGAATTGTTACCTAACGCTTTCCTCTCTGACCTGTTTGCAAACACTTTG
>NW_022111372.1:92642710-92649953 GCF_000313985.2 Echinops telfairi
TTTTTTTTAAATCATTTTATTAGGGGCTCATACAACTCCATCACAATCTATACATACGTCAATTGTGTAAAGCACACTTATACATTCGTTGCCCTCATCATTCTCAAAACACTCGTTTTCCGCTTAGGCTCCTTGAATCAGCTCATTTTTCTTTTTTTTTCCCCCTCCCTCCTTGCGCCCCACCCCTCATGTACCCTTGATAATTTATAAATTATTATTTTATCATATCGTACACTGCCTGACGTCTCCCTTCACCCACTTTTCTGTTGTCCATGCCCCAGGAGGAGGTTAATATGTAGATCCTTGTAATCGGTCCCCCTTTCTACCCCCCCTTCCCTACCTTTGGATATGATACTATCATCATATACAAATGTATGCTGGGATTTTGGTAGTGTGGTGGGGGCGGGTTTTGTGACCCAGAATAAAACCTGGAAAATAGTGTTCTGTTTTGTGTACATTCTTTTTCAAAGCACTCAGTTTGGATTTTATAATGCATGTTTGCTTATGAAATGCATTGCTTTAATCGTATGAATAATGAATAAAATGGGTTATTTTGACAGGGCTTTGTATGTGTATATCAACCTTACTATCTAGACTCTAATTCAAGTGACTTGAATTAGATATTGCACAATGTGTTTCACAAAAGGGGGTGGGGCTGAAAGGGGAAAATTCGCTTTCCCACTTTGCTCCATCCAAGCTGGCTCAGGCACGCACCCGACTAGTTAATTCTCAACGGAAACAGGAAAGCGCCGGCGAACCACAACGGGGCTTCTGGGACCCAATGCCCACGCACAGAGCCATCGGACGGCGGCGTCCACAGAGTTTTCAGGAACCTCAGAGACCCTGGGAAGCGGTCCCTCCTCTCCTATGAGGTCACTATCAATCAGAAGCAAATCACTGACCAGGTGTTTGTTTTGCTTTGATTTTTAAGTCAAAATGTAAATATTTTAAAGAATCCAAGAAGGCCAAAGGCTTTGAGATAAAATGGCAGAGAGTGGAGGTGGGGCGCTTCATTAAACCTTATTGCAGCAGTGTCTGAGGTACATGAATAATTTTAAGATTAAATAATATGCTGATATTAAACTGAATTAACAAATGTCTGTTGTAATAAGTTCATGATTTGTTTTGAGGAAAAATGATTTGTTTTGTATATACATAAATCTATATACAGATATGCTGTTGTAAGAGATATGAGAACACTGCTTCATTATCTTATTAATGGTAAGTTTATTTGATAAACCAAAAGTGTACTCATCTGACTAAAGTATATAAGTTATGCTACATAGCATTAACAGATAAATGGGTTTCTTACCACTGGAAAATGTTTTTGATTACTAGTTTGAAAAGCTGATTCATTCTTTGAATAGTCTAACTTCCAAGTGAAGGGTAGTTTGGATGCACAAAAAAAGGGTGATGCTTCAGCGTTGTCTCACACATCATTCCTGACCAGTTGAAAGTTCATGAGGAAACATGTGACCCCAAACTACTTACCTTGTTCTTCACCCCAGCCTGGGTGGAACTGTTTCTTTATGACTTTCTATATTGCTCTCTGGGATCCCGGTGGTGCAGTGGTTAGGCACTGGGCTGGCAACTACAAGGTCAGTGGTTGAAAACCACCAGCCAGCTCCTGGGGAGATAGTTTAGCTCCTGTAAAGAGTTTCCCTCTCGGAAACCCACAGGGGCAGTTCCACCCTGCCCTGTAGGGTCACCATGAGTCAGAATTGACTCAGTGGCAATGAGTATGATTTTGTTTGGTTTTGAATATTGATCTAGAACAGACATGGCATCTGGATACTTGTCTGGAAGGCCATCTAAGATAAGGTGACCAGATGTTAACATGGGTAAAGCGGGACACCATTGATAAAACTCATATCCTGGCGAAATAGCCACATGGCAGCCGAAAACTGTATACCCTAGCTTGTCATGCATTCTTTCCAAAAATCAGGACTTTTTAAAACGCCGTGGGACGTGGAAAAAATTGTTAAAAATCGGAACTGTTCCGCCAAAAGCAGGACGTCTGGTCACCTTAATTAAGACGACTCTGTCCATGGGGTCAATCAAACACCCCAGGAGACTGCTTGGGCATCCTGGGAGTTACTGTTTTCTCCAGTTGCTATGGTAGACTTTTGTGATTATCACTTTTACGTAATAACTTCAATTAGTCTTTATAAATATGTCCACTTGTCTACAGGATTAATTAACATTTACCCTTTTAGCTGGATGCCTTTTCAAGTTGGTATGTCTTCATTGATTTAAAATGGGTTTCACATTCAATTAGTAAAATGTAAAATGCTTGCAGTAGCAAACCCACGTGAAAGAACTTAGTGTATTCTATGTACTAAATGAAGACAACCTAAGAACTTGGTTAAACATTTTAGATGGACTGAAAAGCTATTTTTAAAAAGACAGAATAGCTAGTGTTAAATTTCAGGGGTGGTCTTGTTGAAGAGGGAAAAAGAAAGGTTTGTCTCAAAGCAGAATGTCTGGTTGTGAAAGATGGTTCAGGCTAATTTGAGGGTCTGTGTTAAGTTGTAGATTGTGGGGAAGTAAACTTTATTTGCTTCTGTTGAAAAAACTAGAAACAGTGACATATTTTAAACCCTGTATGATATGATGACGGGTTCATAAGATAGAAAAAGGTGAGTGAATCTTTCATTATAAAATGTTACCTGAGTGATAATACTTTCTGCTTAAACAGCAGTAGGATCACAGGCAGGGCCTGTGATCACTTAGTCCTGGCCTCCCAACAAGGCCATGGCGTGCCTGGCTAATGCTTAGCGTCCACTGGCCACTCCCTTATTGGTACACCTCAAAAACCCCTTCTTCAGAGGAGGTGGAAAGGCACATCGCCATGTCCCACGGTCACCCTCATTTAACGATTCCTCTACAATGGTGTTCAGTAATTTTCTATAGAAATTCATGACAGGCGGGGTGGGGGTGAGGTGACATACTGTCTCTGAGAAGGTGAGTTCATTGTTGTTGGCAGGTAACCTACGGACTGGTCCCATCTGATCACATGCCCAAGGACATGTGCGGTAATGTTTCACCGTTCTTGCTTGCAGAGAGCAGTCTGGTTGCATTTCTCCCAGAACAGATGGGCTTGCTCTCCGCCAGTCCAGGTACTTTCAATCGTCTCTGCCAACAGTACGACTCAAATGGGATCGAGTCCCCTTCAATCTGCCTTATTCACTGTCCAGCTTTCACACGCAGATGAGGTGACTAAAAGGACAAAGGCTTGGGTCAGGTGCACCTGGGTCCTCAAAGTGACATCTGTTTCTTAACACTTGTTAAATGTCTTTGGAACCAGGACCTCGCTCTCCTTATGTGAGAGGCAGCTCTAACGATGACAAAGGAAGAACGCTTCTCACACATCGACTCTTCTACTTTGCTTAGTGGCAAGAATGCTACGTAAAACCAAAGGATGAGCTACTACTCTACCTGAGCGCAGAGGGCCGGCCTAAGAAAAGTACCCAGCCCAGTTCACCAAAGAGCCCTAAGTCAGGTCAAACTTAAATTATAATAATACGGTACCAATCCGGTACCTTGACTTCCCTCTCCTTTGCCCACCCCCCCACCCCCGCCAATCATGTCTCCCTGCCTATAAAAACATTTGGCAGCACCATATCAAACTCCCTGATAGAAAGCCAGCAGTCACCACACACTCACGGTACGTTCTTTTATTGATGGATGACCAAAGACTCTGGACTCTTTCTATATATTTCGAGAGGAAGGTCCACTTCTTTCCTTGTAGAAGAGGACTAGCACAATAGACGAAGGAGGCTCTTCTGCCGACCTCGCCCTAGAGGTCACAGTGAAAGCTGTTCTCCCCCATCTTGCTGTGCCCTGGAATTTCATCCTGCGCCCCTTGAATGTTCTGCTCCATCGTGTTTTCACGGTTCTCAGCCATCATCTCAGAAGATGGGCCGTGACCTCCAAGGTCATTCCTCCTATTCACTCTGATTTGTAAACAGGGCACCTCTTGCTCAGAGTCCGGGCGCGGCAGCCAGGCATGCAGACCAGAGCTCCCGAGGCGCAAGGATAGTCATATGGATTCCGGCTGTCAAGTCCTTTGTCAGGCCTCCAGTAGCTTTTCTCCATGGGAAACGATGCCACACATCTTGTTCTCACTGGCCCTCCAACGCACAGACTGACTTCCTGCTCTCACAGCATCTTTGCTCGTCTCCTCTACCTCCTTATGTCCTCTTCCCAAATGCAGCGGGGCCTTTTGGCCCTATTTACCGGGTGAGAAGTGCAAGTCCACTCCTCTCGGGGCAGGGTGAGGCCCACAGAAGGACTCCAGAGAGGAGAGGAACTCGCTGCTTCAAAGAAAAGCTTCCACTCAAACACACGGAGGAACAGTTGGCCTAGCCCCACCTGGTGCACAGGTGAGGGAGGGCTGCATGTCCACAGAGGCTCCTCCCTCCACAGTCCCTGGTCTCAGCTCAATAAAGGAAGTACCAAAGACCTCCCCCACCTCCCTTTGTCTTCTTCCCTACCCTGGGCCTCTTCAGCAAGTAGCTGCAAGCAAACCTTATTCCTACTTCAGAGCGGACAACGCAGCATATTTTCAGTTTTTCTAAAGCAGCAGCAAAAACTGCTAACTGCTCCCTTGGACACTGACTGCATCAGCCTGCATTCCCTCGTCAACTCAGGCTGTTTCCATTCATAAGCGCGCAATGCCCAGGAGTCATCATTCAAGCACTCCCACAGACAAGGGGGCCCAGAACAGTGAAAAAGAGCAACACCGTCAGAGTTCTACCCCAGCTGTTGAGCCTCAATGTGATGTCCCACAGAGGGCCTGCCTCATCCTGCCTGGCCCTCTACTTCCGCAACCTGACAATCCCCCCCGCATTCAGCGACTCACGCCTGTGAACAACATGTCCATAGCAAGCGAGACAGACAATGCCATGCTGCGAGCCACGAGGTTTTCTTAGTAAGTAGGTCTCCAGGGCTTCCCTCCTCGTCCTCGATTGAGAGCTCCATCATGAGTGACCTGCTGGTACTGGAAATGCTGGTGGGATCGCTTGCTTCCAGTCTCGGAGAAACACACGCTACCAGAGAACAAGAAACTGGCAGAGGAGTGGTGGTCCTCGCCGACACTGGAATAATGTACCCATCACGGTGGGGTAGTGGTTATGACTGAGGCTGCAATCAGCATGATCAGCAGTTCAAAACCACCAGCAGCTCCGAGGAAGAAAGACTGAGTTTTTTACTCCCATTCACAGTTAACAGTCTTGGAAACCCATGAGGGGTGACTGTGAGTCAGCACTGACTTGATGGCAGTGTTAGTACATGACAGGAGCCCTGGTGGTGGAGCGGTTACAAGTTGGGCTACCAACCGCAAAGTCAGCAGTTCGAAACCACCAGTGGCTCCTAGGGAAAAGGGGCTTTCTACTCCCATAAACAATTACAGTCGCAGGGTCTGCTGTATCCTGTGAGTCAGCATCGGCTCGACGGCAGGGAGTTTGGTTGTCTGGGCTTAGTACCCCATGAGGAGCTCTAGTTTCGCACTGGTCTGTGATTCACAAGGTCAACAGGCTGAAACCATCAGCCGCTCCCACAGAGAAAGACGGGGGCTTTCTACTCCATGAACAGATTCGCTCTCAGAACCTCTTGGGGCCACTCTACCCTGTCCCACAGGGTCGCCAGGAGTCGGCATTGACTTGATGGCAGGGAATCTGGGTTTGCTTGACTACCACGTGGGATCTGGTGAGGATGAGCTGAAACCTAGGTAACGAGCTTAGCCTGGCATGTCAGAGGAGCTTCTCGGCAAAAGGTACACTATGGGCCAGTCTGGGGAGGGGAGAGGGGGCAGGCCAGGCCAGGACACAACAGCCCGCGGGGGAGGAAAGAGGAGCTGCAGTGGGGCATCAGTGGTGGGCAGGGAAAGAAGACTTGCCCTCAAGAACCAGCAGAGGCCGTGCTGCTGCTCAGCGTGAGGACACGTTTTCTGTAGAGCAGTGGCCTTCAGTGACGAGACACGAAGGACCGCGGCCTCGCCGTCAGGAAGTCAGGGTGTCATTATCTGCCATCCAAATCGCAAGAACATTTGGTACCTTGATGAGAAAATAAAGGTTTCTAGGGGGAAGAAAGAGCGGAGGGGAGGCAGGAGGAGGGCGTTCAACCCCTTTAGTCTGATGTTCCTTCCCTGGAACATTAAGATTGTGTGTCTTTTTCTGAAGGTCAGTAATGTCTTGGTACTTGAAGTAACTGTCTAAGAAAAACAGAAATGAACATGGTCACTGTGTGTATGGAGATTGTTTGAATGGCTGGAAGATTCCTCTGATGGCAACCAGCTCCAAATACACATACCCACACCCAGGTGCCCCCTGGGCTGCACGCTGTATTTCTCCCCACCTATAAGCAACCATACACTAACGTTCATAGTGGGGAAGAGCCAGCCCAGCCAGCTCTGCTGTTTACTACATGTGACCTAGAGCAAGTCTGCGTCCTCATCTGAAAACGGAGCAAACAAAAGTCTCTACTCCCAGAGCTGTTAAAGTAATTAAACGATATAATGTGGGTAAGGCACTTAAAACAGCACATGACAGAGTTTTAGGTAACACCGTTGATTTGATTTGATGGTTGTAATAGTTAGGATTTGGGGTTATCTTGGTCTCCGTGGTTTGGCAGTTAAGACCTCGTAATCCACCCGTGATGAAAGAGGCCTCCTCGAGACACTCCGTAACACTCTGCTTGCTTTTCGCAGAATCTGGACCTGCATCTGGCTCATCAACTACCAGTTCTTTGGACTTGAGCCAGTGGCCTGCCATATTGCTTGCTAATCAGCAAGGCTGCCATCTGACCTGTCAACCTTGGATTCACTCACCTCTGCAGCCACAGGCCTGTCTGTTTTCTGTGAGCCTTGGCTTCCCCAGTCTCTACGGCTTCACAAGTCAGGAGAAGCCTCCAGTGGAACATCTGACCCATGTCACAAACTGTCATTCCACTGAGGCGATCTAGCCAAGCCCAAATCCCCGCATGAACTGTCCAGAAGACTCTCCACGCCACTCTGGTTAGCACCAACCCACGGTGCGAAATCATCTCATGCAGCATCTTTTACACATTGAGGGGCGGAGGGAGTGGGAGAGGGATCATTGAGGGACGGAGGGAACGGGAGAGGAGGGAAGTTAAGGTGCGATCCTTGCATAGCAAGATGAAACTCCTCCCTCTTCACCCCTGGAAACCACATAGCTCAGCACCAGAGAGCTGGAGGAACGAGTTCAGCCAGAGGCTCCTCCCT
>NW_022111372.1:92650288-92651364 GCF_000313985.2 Echinops telfairi
GCAATTGATAAACTACTAGGTAGTTGGAACGGGAGGGGGAGGAGGGAGTATGGGTCCCTCTGTGAACCCAGAGCATCTACTTACAGGCTCCACAAACTCAAACATCTTTCTCTCTTGGACCTCCTGCACCTTGAAGACATACTCCAGGGAGACTTCGTAAAAATGGTGGCGGACCAGGTCCACTTGGGTGTCAGCCTACAAGACAGACAGAATTGGAGAGGTAAGTCAGTATCCCAGGGAGCACTCCACAAGCAGGCCGGGGCAGCTCTGGGGGTTGTTGTTGTTAAAAAACAAATGCAATGGGCAGTGTGCAGGGCCAGACCGACACCCCAAACCATCTTGTTGGTTCCCACTCCTGGTGAGCCCACGTGTCTCACAGCAGAGCCGTGCTCCTCCCAGGGGCTTCCATGGCTCTGGATTTCAAAAACAAGTCGCCAGGCCTGTCTTCTGAGGCACCTCTGGGTGGATCTGCACCACCAACTTTGCTGAGAATTGTTGAGAGCTGAACCACTTGTGCTCCCCAGAGAGTCCATCCTTATGTGAGTCCATCCCTTATGTGATCCTCATTATAGGCAAGGCCTCAGCGGCACCTTTTCCATTTTGCTTTTCCTTCCTTCTGGGGTCCTGGTTTTAAACAGAACTATGAAGGGGTTCTATGCATGTGGAATTTGCAGAAGAAAATGAAGCCAGTTACCAATAAGGAACGTGACTAAGGTTAGCTGGCAGAGCTGAGATGTCCGCCTCGGTCTGTCTGCCTTGAATATTTTGCCCATGGTTAAACCACTAGGCTCTCCTGCCTTACGGGGAGGACCGAGGTTCCCCAGAAACAGGTGTTTCAGGAGGAACACCCCAGCAGGACCGTCCCCATTCCGTCCTTCCTACTGAGAGAGATGGGCTGCAAGAGGGCAGGCAACTGAGTCTGACCAACCTACTTCTCCTGACAGTCAGAGAAGGACATTGTTCAAAACTTTCTTTGTGACAAGGATACGCTGCCATCTGTGAGACAGCGTGATTTCAGGAAAGGCCCATGCCTGGGGACCCACTTTAACCACTGTGGCTGGATCTGGAATTGGGGG
>NW_022111372.1:92651493-92653010 GCF_000313985.2 Echinops telfairi
AGGGCAACTCTGTCATTCCCGGCAAACAGTTTCATAGAAAGCACATTTTTTTATGATACAATAAGGAGGATACATTTTTTTTTTTGTAAATAGAAATGAATAGCCTGACAGTGGGCAGCAAAACACTTTGATTTCTTAAGAAATGCAGGCACAAAGGCCCTTCTATAATGCACTTTCCTGAGGCACAGCCCCCAAATCGTTGTCTGTGCCCCCTTGTCAGGATGTTTGCAGAAGACACTTGGGAGGGTCTTTTCCCTCCATAATCACAAATGGCAGCCGGGGGGCTGCGGACAGTTTTGTTTCCCTTGCTATCCTGAGGGGCCCCTCTGGGTGGTGGGCTTCTGTAAAGACGGCAGCCAAGAGAAGGCACCAAGAAGCAGCCCTACTCAGTAACACGTGAGGCCACCGTCACAACACTGCGTTCAGCCACTGTGGGCGAAACACGGCGCTGCCTTCCTGGAGCTGAAAGGGAAGACGATGTTAATCAAAGGGCAGATGAGGACAGCACCCGACAGTGTACAGGCTGCCATGACACAGACTGAGAGCGTTCACTGGGGTCTTCCTGGACTCGCGGCTTCCCCCCAGGACCACTTGCCTAGGCAGACACAGAAGCCAGTCCGCTGGGTAACTAACTGTTGAATAAAACCACCATCTAACAGCCGAGACTGGGGTTTCTGAACGATCTTAACCCTGTGGCCAGGTCTGGCTATGCAGAACTGTGCTGACACACCTTCTACCTGGACCCCTGGCACCTTATTCCCACATTCCTGCCGACTTTCCAATCCAATCCCCTTACACCAAGGGCGGGGCACCTGTTCCCTTGACCACCTCCCACAGACCTCAGACCTCCTGCCTGCCTTGGCTGGCCACCTGAGATAGAATGAATACGCAGGGGTGGGTCATGCTGAAAGCAGGCCTAGAGCCTCCCTTGAGGAGGTGGGGTGTAAAGGAGCCGGGGGAAACACCTGTGAGAAAAACGGGCGCAATGATCCCAGAAAGCAAGGTGGAGTCAACGGCTGGGCTCCAGTGCCAAGTGTCTCCTTGCCCAGGTACCCAGACTCTCTCCTCTCTAGACTCTCTGCCCCAAGGGAAGAGCCGAGATAGCAGTATCTGCCCACAACTGGAAAACAGCGATGCATCCTGGCACGTAAAGCCAATGGGGTCCAAGCCCTGCCTCTCCTCGAAGCTGGCCCCATCAACCCTGGGCCAGTCCCTTCCCTCCTCTCCCCCTACATCCTACCATCACCCCCACACCTTTCTGAAGTCTGGATCAGATCCTCTCCCATGGTCTGCAGGGCCCTGTGGGGCTGCCTGCCCCTCCACTTAGCCCACCTCGCTGCGCTCCAGCCAGGCTCCTCCTTGCCCTCCGACTCTCCCACACTGCACTGGATGCACCGTCTTCCTGAACCACCTTTCCCTCAATAAATACCCCCCATTTCTCACTTCAGTGCACACAATGACATATGTTTTCTAGGACTGTTACTAGGTGCCATCCAGTCAGTTCTGATGCACTGAGA
>NW_022111372.1:92654500-92655867 GCF_000313985.2 Echinops telfairi
GTGATGCACACTTTCTTTACATAAAACTCTCTTATACATGAGTTGCTGTGGATTTGTTTCTCTAAAGTACCTAGACTAATACATCCTCCGAGACCTCTTGATTTTGTCTGGGTTGACCAGAGAAACAAATTCATAGACACTCATGTGTATGTAAGAGAGAGCTTTATACAAAGAGTATTGTATATTAAGAAAACATCCCAGCCCAGTCCAGATCAAGTCCCTAAGGCCAATATTAGCCCATATGTCTGATACTGGTCTATAAATTCCTCTTCAGACTCATGCTACTCATGCAAAGACGCCAAATGCAGAAAGCGCAGACCAGTGCGTGGAAGTCTCATGGATCCAGTGGCGGTGGAAGCATCTCAGCACTGGCGTGGGTCTCCACATGGTTCCTTTAGCTCCATGGTTCTGGCTCCCTCAGCTTAGCCCCATGTGGCTTGTCAACCGGAATGTGAAGCAGAGAGAGTGTCTGTTCCACCTCCAGGGAGGAAGACAGGTGTTCCCAGAATCCTCAGGAGAAGGCCATGCCCACACAGAGGCATCATTGGCTATGACCTGATTGGCAGACTAGACTCCACCCCTTCGCTCAAGTTGACAGGAGACAGTGTAACTGCCACACCTCTAGAACATAAAGATGGGTCCTTCGCTTCCCGCCTCCACAATACGCCCAATGCCTACACTGGCTTTCGAAGAGAAGAGTTGAGGAACTTTGGTCAAGCTAATGCATACTGCTTTTAAGTAAGTGGCTTAGCCATTGAAGAATACATAGGGTTTTTTTTAAAGCATCCACTAGATGGCAGTGTCACCCCACATGCAAATGCAACTGGGGCGGTTCTGGGGGAGGTCAGGAAATGTAAATGAATTTCATTCAGGACTTCGCAATCAGGGAACGGTCCTCAATAATCAAAAGTAGAACTCATCAGGCAGGGGCCAAGTATTTTTCAAATGCTCCTGAGAGCTTGGGGGAGGGGAGTGTCATTTTGTTTTTAAATAAATATGCAGAGAACAATCACCACATGGCCGGAGATCTTCGGCTATTCTCTATACCCACTGGTATAGCAGGTTCAGACTGGTTCAGCAGAACTGAGAGCTAGATTTTTGTTAAGTTCGGCCAACTGGTTGTTACAATGGCACTTGTAATCAGGGTTCTAAGGTGTGGAAATCACAAATTTACATTCCTTACTTTCTTTTTTAACGTTCGCCTGAGCAGCCTCAGCAGCAGTGTATTCTAAAGGGCCTGTAGTAATGCTCATTCCATCCATAGGCATAAAAAATTAGAACTATGCTTGTATTTATTGATTCATGTCACAAAACTCATTATACTTTTTATAAAACACTACATTTTTATTCCCTAGTGTTTGTTCCTT
>NW_022111372.1:92656834-92658655 GCF_000313985.2 Echinops telfairi
GGCCCAGAATTCCAGGGTTCACATCCTCACCCCCTCTGTTAACTAGCCGCAGGTCTTCAGCAGGCTGTTAGCATCGGAGCCTCCGTTCCTCATACATAAATAAGACGGAGGCAGTAGTTGCGCCCAGACTTCACACAGGGGTTGTGAGAATTTGGGAGAGGCCTCATAAAGTGGAGTCCCAGTGGTGTAGAGGTTACTCATTGGGCTGCGATCTACATGGTTGGCAGTTCAAAACCAGTAGCAGCTCTGCAGGAAAAAACTGGGCCTTTCTACCCCGTAAACAGTTAGTCTTGGAAGCCCACAGGGTTGCTATGAGTCAGCGTGGACATGATGGTAGTCAGTGAGTGAGCCATGTAAAATGAACAACAGAAAATGTATTCAATAAATATTAGTTACTATATTCTTGTTAGTAGCAACAGAAAGATCATTGTTGCTATGTTAGAGATTTTTATTAAACTTGACTTCAGCTGCAGTTAGAAAGCTATGATCCAGGGTGGGGTGGGGGTGGGGAGAATGCTCACACATTGCAAAGGCTGTCGCCAATGTCACAGGACAGTTGGGTGTTTGAATTATTGAATTTGAACCTAATTTCCTGTGTAGAAATTTCCCCCAAAACACATCGTTTTTCTAGCCCTTTAACAGCATTCCATCCTCACAGGAGAATGTCCTGGCTCCCCAACTGAGTGTACCTGACCCCTCGGAGCCTGGGCCCTGCGAGCTACTCAGGCTCCGCCTCAGCACAACACCCAGCCCGTTCCTTCCTGCCCCCACGATCTCCAGGTGAACCCCTACTTACACCTCAGGGCAGTTTAAACTCAGGCCTTGCCTGAAATCCAGTCAGGTAACTGCCCCTCTGTCACACTGTAACAAAAATTACTCATCTGCATGTGGGTTACACGTTGGGCTGCTAACAAATAGGTCAACTGTTCAAAACCACCAGCTCCTCCTTGGGAAAAATATGAGGCTTTCTACTCCTATAAAGAGTTACAGACTTAGAAACCCACGGGGTCACTATGGATCAGAACAACTCAAGGGCAATGAGTGCTATGATGGACTTTGAACACCTCCACACCCAACAATGAGTCATGGTCACCTTGGGTTGTCCTCCCCAGTGCTTGGGGGCTCCCCGATCTTGCAAACCTGACTGTAGAATGCAGTCCCGGAAGCCTCACTCCTATCTGACTTCTGAATGCACTGGCCCCTCGCTCTCTCTTCCACTAAAGACCCAGTTCTTTCCTCTTGAAAACACCAGGCTCACGGGGTCGTACTGCTGTTCAAACCCCCTTCCTCGACCCGGCCCTCCCCGATGGAGGGTCCCTGGCAGATCCCAGGGTCTCTACCTCAACCTATTGCTTCGAGCAGCCCCCTGCCTCCAGCCAAAAGACAACCAACCCACTGCCGTCCAGTTCAACTCACTCCACATGACATTCTGTGAGCATTTCCTAGACCGGGGTCAGCAAACTTTTGCAATGAAAGAACCGATCTTGTCCCTCACAACAATGTAAAATTTAATCAAGTGCCAAAAATATAGTTTTACCAACAAATGAAATCACCCTTATCTGAATAATAGCCTTTAAATTTTTATAACTGAAACTATAACAGCTTTATTTTCACTTCCAGCTTTATTACAGAGCCAAGTGGACATACCAAAAGAGCCGCCAAGAGCTCAGGAGCCAGTTTGCCCCTGGCTGAGCTAGACCAGCAGAAGCAGGCAGCGTTCCAGCACTGGCCAGCAGAGGGCAGTGTGGAAGCACCAGGCAGGCCCTCTTCAAAGGGTGCTCTTTCTCTGCTGCAGGTGCCTGGGCTAGCTCCAACCCCAAG
>NW_022111372.1:92660770-92663364 GCF_000313985.2 Echinops telfairi
GCCGGAGCTCCTGGTTTACCAGGGCTCTTCCAACCCAGAAAGCACCTAGCACATCCCACCACCCCACCCCAAACTCACTGCCACAGAGCCGATGCCCACTCAGAGTGACCCTACAGGGCAGGGAATAACGGCTGGGCCCGGGAGTTTCCCAGACTGTAACTCTCTCTGGGAGTAGAAAGCCCCATCTCCGACGCCCCAACACACACAATCCCGCAGCACCACGGACAAGGCAATGCATCTTACCTCCTGGAGCTGAGATTCTTTCTTTTTGGAAGACAAATTCAAATGTTTTTCCAAGATGCCACAATACTTCTCTGTCTCTTTGTCATACTTCTTTTTGGCTTCCTGTGAAAAGAGAAGAGAGACGAAGGAGAGGCAGGAAGGAGACCGCGAGAGTAAAACGTGCAGGAATAACAACTGCCTCCGTCTTCGCAGCCTCGCGGCCAGTGTCCCTCAGACCCCCGGCAGCCGATGGGCAGGCTCCTACACTTCACAGCATGCCCATCGTACCAGGTGACCGGCCAGCACCATGCTGGGGGGAAAGGGGGGGTCCAAGGTCTATTACAGGGCACCATGCTGGGGGGAGAACGGGAGGGAGGATGTTCCAAGGTGTATTACGGCGCACGCACCATGCTATAATCGGAAATTAATAGCAATGCCTGGGCTCCACCGTCTAAGAACTTCCATGGTGAAAGCAGGCATGTTCTACTTTCTAACACAAAAGGTTATTTCTAAGCCAAAGGAAGAGGGGGGTATCGATGTAGCTAAGACACAGCTGTAATTAGCAAGGCTACATTCAGGGTAAACAGCACCCAAAAGGCTCCTCTTCGTGGGCCGCCCTAAGTTCCCCGTCGCACAGTCACGTGCCATCGGGGTCTGTGCGCCAGGATGAGCCAACAGGAAGGAGACGGCGCTGCACACGCCGCCCCCTGCAGCCGCGTCGGGAACACTGCGACAATGGGCCGCCCAAGGACAGGGTTTGAGACCCTTTGGGTGTGGGACCTGTGACAAACAGAACCGGAAAGGCCGCGTGGAAAACTGTTCCTGATGAAATGGAAAGTCCTACGGGCACGGTGCAGACGTGAGGTGTGTCCACATCGTGTGGCACCAGGCGCACTCCGACTCAGAGATGCGCTCTGTGACCGAGGAGGGCTGGCTCTTGGCGTGACGTGACGGGCGCAGGCCTCTAGACCTTTCCCCAGAGGGGGCTGGTTAGCAGTTGAACATTTAACCAGAGTATTACCAGGACTCCACTTGCCCCACTTCTCCCCACCACATATCTCTCTCTCTCTCTCTCTCTCTCTCTCTCTCTCACACACACACACACACACACACACACACACAGTCCACCCAAGCAACAGTTTTAGCATGACCGCTGCTTTAAATGCTCTCTTGTGAATTACGTGAAGGCTTGCAGTCCAGGCCACTAGGCTGGCATTCAACAGCTCGGCCACGTTTTGCGTTTTGTCCCTTGTCCTCCACGGGGCATCCCTGATTCCACTTCCTCCCAGGGTTCCCTGCTTCCAGCCTGCCTTCTCTGAGCTTTGTCCTTGGGTAAACGCGGCCCTTGTATTCTTCAATGCTTGGTTATTCTACCACAGATGGAGGTTCCGTTCCGGATCCGAAGGGTGCCTAAGGCCCATAGTTTGGGGGTTCTATAAGTCTCTTATCAGTCAGCCTAGCCTCCTACAGGATTTTGTTCCACATTTTTCTCCCAATCTATCTAGGACCTTCTAATGTGATCCTTTGCTACCAGAACACCTTAAAGTATCTGTATATGGACCAAGATTGAGATGGGAATATACATGAATATACATGAATACGTGTGAATTAAAATATTACAATTACTATTAAAAATTAAAATGTATTGAGGCACAAGGTTAATGCATAGTTTCATTCCATCTGAGAAATTCTTATAGGACTGGCTTTTGAAATTAAAAATTGTATAGTTATAATAATTATGATAAATGGACCTATAAGGATTGAAAGCACTTGCTGATGAAGATCAAGGATTGCAGCCTTGAGTGTGGATCATAACTCAATGTAAAGCAAACCAAAATCCTAACAGGACCAATAATAGGTAGTATCACGATAAACAGAATTAGAGCTGTCAAGGATCTCCTCCCTTGGATCCAAAATCAACGCTCATGGAAGCAGCAGTCAAGAAACCAAACAACAGATTGCATTGGCAGATGTGCTGCGCAAGTCCTCTTTTCAAGGGTTGAAGGGCAATGACGTCATCTCGAGGACTAAGATGCCCCTGGCCCAAGCCATGGTGGCTTCAATTGCCTCGTATGCGTGTGCCAGTGGAACACTGAAGATGGGAGACCCAAGAGGAATTGATACATTTGAATTGTGGTGACACTGAAGAGTATTGAAAGTACCACAGACTGCCAAAAGAACAAGCAAATACTTCTTGGAAGTAACACAGAAGAATACTTAGGAGCCAGGATAATGCTACTTGGACATTGTCACTGGAAAAAGGCACCTCGCTCAGCAAAGCAGCAGGGCATTGAAGAAGAGGGCAAGGTACAATGCCACGGTGGCTGCCACACTGGGCTCAAACAGAACTATTGTGAGGATGGCACAGGGCC
>NW_022111372.1:92664665-92666381 GCF_000313985.2 Echinops telfairi
GGCAGAAATGTATTTGCTTCTAAAGAGCCTGAATTGCTACTTGAAAGATATTTTTACAACTATTAAATGTGTAGAAACAAAGAAGAAAAAGCCTGAGGAGACATTAAGCGATTGCTGTCGGGTGGATTCTGATTTAAAGCAACGCTACAGGACAAGAGAAAAACTGTCGCCAACAGTCTCCAAGGATTTCCATCTCAACAGACACACAAGCCTCATCTTGCTCTCACAGAGTACCTGGTGGGTTTGAACGTCCAACATCTCAGGTAGCAGCCAAGTGCTTTCCCACAGTGCCACCAGAGCTCCCCGAGAAGCTACTGGTCCTTCAAATTTGAGGAAAGATACTAGCAACACACTTGGTCCAAACCATACTTTCTCTTTGTAGCGGGGGTATCAACTCCAGTTCTACCCCTTGTGTGCCAGTTTGTCCTACTGCAGTGGCTTGTATGTTGCTATGATGCTGGAAGCTATGCCACCGATATTTCAAATGCCAGCAGAGTCACCCACTGTAGATAGGTTTTAATGCCAGGTGGAACATACAGGAATCAAATCAACTACATCTCTGGGAAGAGACGATAGATATGTTCAATATTATCAGCCAAAACAAGGCAGCGGCTGACTGAAGAACAGATCATCATTTACTGATGTGCAAGTTCAGGTTGAAGCTGACGAAAATAAAAACAAGTCCAAGAGAGCTAAATACAACCTTGAGGATAACCCACCTGAATTTCAAGAACATCTCAAGAACAGATTTGATGTATTAAACACTAATGACCAAGGTCTTCTTTGTATGGTCCGGCTTCTTGGATCATTTGCTCAGCATACAGATTAAGTAAGTAGGGTGAAAAGATACAGCCTTTTTACATCAACCTGCAATATGCAGATGACACAACCTTGCTTGCCGAAAGACAAGAGGACTTGAAGCACTTGCTGATGGAAACCAAAGAATACAGCCCTCAGTACGGATTACCAGTCAGGGTAAAGAGGACAAAAATCCTCACGGTTCGACCAACACACAACACGTGATAAACAGAGAGAAGAGGGAAGCTGTCAAGGATTCCATCCTGCTTGAACGCACATCCAGCAGATGGCACTGCACTGGGAAAATCTGCTGCACGAGGGAGGCTGCTTTAAAGTGGGAAAGAGCAGGGAGGCCGCTTTGAGGACTAACGTGAGCCTGACCCGAGCCAGGGGGCTTTCAATCGCCGGACAACAAATACGAGAGACTGCAGAAAAATTGATGACCTTGGACAACAAATAAGACTGCAGACAAACTGATGACGTTGGATTACCGTGTGGGGGAAGAATAGTCAAAGAAGGCTCCTGAAAAAGCAAGGACGGCAATGCTTTTGTCTCACGTACTTTACACACGTGACTGGGAGGGCGCCGTCTCTGGAGCAGGACATCATGCTGGGGAAGGTAGGATCAGGGAAAAAGAGGAAGATCCTCAATGATGGACTGGCCTAGTGAACTCACCAAGGGGCCGAAACGTAACAACGCAAGGCAGGGACAGGACGGGCAGCGTTTCATGCTGTTGTGTGCAGGGTCGCTGTCAGAACCAACCCGACAGCATACCGTGCACCACAATTAAGGCTCGCACACCCCTTCCCATCAGCCTTATCGGCAACCCCTACAAGGGCAACCCTAGTACGGAGGCAGTTCCCTGGTCCAAGGTGAGAAAAGGCCAGGGACATGAGTCACGTTCTGTGACATTCTGGC
>NW_022111372.1:92667164-92678226 GCF_000313985.2 Echinops telfairi
GTGGTGGTGACAATTTTAATGGTGGTGATGATATCAGTGAGGGTGACGATGATGCCATTTTCATCTACACCTAGTTCTTCTTCTTAAGAACATGACTCATTTTTTATGCCAAACACATTTTTTATGCCTAGCACCTACCACAATTTGAAATGGTAAGTTTATTCACATCTATTTGTCTAATGTCTTTCTCCTGGCCACATCATGAGCACTGATGAGCACATCATGAGGGATGCTCCACTTGTTCTCCGTGTTTATCACTGCATGACACAGTGCTAGCACAGAGCAGGCTCTTACATGATGTCTTATTTCTAATGGTGAACTAGGTATATATAGTATAACAGCTAACATCAAAGACAGACACTGAGAGTTCTAAGGACTTTACATGAGTCCACGCATTTCTTCATCCTAACAGCTCTATGAAATAAGTACTTTTAGTATCTCGTTTCAGAGATCAGGAAACAGGCATGGAAACGTCTCCAAGTTCACACACAAGTGGCAGACGTGGGATCTGGGCTCCAGCTATTGAGTTCCGAGCCCACTCTTGGCACTACTCTGCTTTCATTACGGAGTTAAGCGCTCCCGAGCTTCCCTGTGGCAGAGACATGCAACTCCACTGGACGCTAATCACAGGTCCGTGCTCAGGCCCACGCCCGTGGTTTGCTCCACTGCTGAGCAGCCGGGAGAGCACAGGAACACCCAGGAGCCCTCCTCCCCCAGGCTGCAAGCAGGCTAGACTTCTGCTTCTTCCGAGGAGCAACGGGTTGTTATAGGAACCTCAGCGGCACCAGAACGTGGAGGAGGAAAGAGCAATGTTAGCATCGCACAGGCAGAGTTCAGAAGTCTCCACTTAGCGACAACCGACAACAGCTGAAGAGCTCTCGCTGCCTCTCAGACATTCTTGGATCTGAGCCTCCAGGTCCCCAGGGAGGGAGTTTGTGGTTTCTGTGCTCGGTTCCCTTAAATCAGCATACTACGCAGTCAATGGAGCATGAAGATATGCGCGGGGTGCAGCGTTAAAGTGCTCTGCTGCTGGTACCCACCAGCTGCTCTTAGGAAGAGAGATGTGACGCGCTGCTTCTGTGAAGATGTAGAAGGAAGGCAGTTCTCCTTTGTTCTACAGGGACATGGTGAGTCAGCATCAGCTTGACCTCATGGACTGTGTTTTTACTTTTCCTTTGTTCAGTGGGCTGCACAATGGTGAAGCACTAGGCTACAAACCAAAAGGTTGAGGTTCGGGGTTCAAAGCCACCCAGAGGCTACACAGGAGAAAGACCTGGAGATCTACTCATATAAAGATGGAACCCAACCCCCCACCGCCATCCAGTCTTGCTGTAGCCGTGGCTGTTGTTAGGTGCCATCGAGTCAGGCCCAGCTGAGAGCAACCCCAGGCCCAACAAAAGGCAGCACTGCTCAGTCCTGCACCGTCCTCAGAATTGCCCCATGTTGGAGCTATTTTTGCAGTCCCTGTGTCCATGCATTTCACTGACAGTTTGCCTCTTTTTTGCTGACTTCGAACTTCACCAAGCATAATGTCCTTCTCCAGGGACTGGTGTCACCCGATAATGTGTCCAAAGTGTGTGAGACAGTCGCACCATCCACGCGTCTAAGGAGCATTCTAGCTGGACTTCCGCCAAGGCAGATTTGTTTGTTCTTCTAGCAGTTCGTGGTGTGGCCTATCTTCTCCCCAACACCGTCATTCAGATGCACCGATTCTCCTGTCCTCCTCACCGTCCGGCGCTCACAGGCACATCAGGCAATTGAAAAGATCCTGGCTTGTTCACACACACCTGGATCATCTCTGCTCTTTAACCCTTTAAAGGTCTTGTGTAGCAGATTTACCCATTGAAATACATATCATCTGATTTCTCAATTGCTGCTTCCATGAATGTTGATTGTGGATCCAAGTAGAATTACATCCCTGAAAACTCCATCTCATAGTGACGCCATGCAGGTTTCCAAAGCTGTAAAGGGCGATAAAGCTTTGTGGAAGCAGACGGCCTCAGCTTTCTCTACTAGAGCGGCTTTGGGGGTGAACTGCCAGCCTTGCAGTTAGCAGCCCAACACCTAACGCACAGCTGCATCAAGAGCCCTTCAAGATGACAGCCTGGAAACCCCTATGGGTAGTTCTACTCTGGCCTAGAGTTGCTAGGAGCTGGGATTAACTTATTGGCACAACGGAGCAATTATGAGATATGAATTATGGGGGTGTGGGCAGAGAACAGCATACTGAGAAATGATCCCAAACAACATCCCAATCACTGTTTACGGAGAATGACAGGATCAATTATCCAGCAGAGGAAACACATTTGGGTGACTTTTATTTACATCCTTTTACTTCTATTTATTCATTTATTTACTGTTTCACTCTGTCTAGTCCATTTTCCAAAAGAAGCCAGCCTCGGTCTTTAGGATGGCTGGTCCTGAAGTCAAGGAGCGGCCACTGGGGCTGGGGTTCCTCCTGCACGCCAAGTCCCAAGGCTGTACACGGGGAAGTGGCCCTGGAAGGTGACTCGGTTTCAGTAGCCTCTCCTCTGCTCTCACATAGCCCCTTGTCATCTTCAGAAGCCACTGCCGTGTGCTCTCGGGAAGGAGAAAGCAGGGTGGGGGGGTGTCGACTGCAGAATTGGCTGGGTCATCACTTTGCTGTAAAACCAATAAGCTCTAATCTCTTTGTAAATGTGGACTGTAATCTGCACATGCAAATACTCGAGATGGGAGAAAATCTTCACTACAGCCGCTCCTTTTAATGACGGACCACCATCCCACTGGAGGAAGCCTGCTCTTTGTGGGCCCCGGTCTGGCCTCGTTCCCGAATGCAAGTGTCCTTGAGAGAGACCGCCCCAACTCCTTACATGTCAGCTCCCCTTTTACCCGGCACAAGCCCTTCCGCAGCTGGGTGCACCCAATTCGCACGTATCAACCTCACTGGGGTCCAGAGACCAGACTATTATGTGGAAATGGTGGATGCCCACATCGTGACCTAACTGCCAAGCCGGCGAGAAACACGGCCCAGCCAAGGTGACACGTAGTAACTTCAGCCACCACAGGCAGCACTGGTCTCACACCCCCCGCCCCCACACTATCCCCCCAGCTTTACTTACTGTCAGACACACAGCCTTAATGTGTTAGGTACAGGTGGCAGACTCTTACTATTGGGAATGTGAAAAGAAAAATGTGTGTACAAATTCTTATTACCTAACAGAAAAGAGGGTGGTGATGATGCCCCAAATCCCCTGCAGGTGGCGCAAAGGAATACAGCTAAATTGCCTCACCCTTCTGAGAAACCCTGTGGGGAGTCTTGAACATCCTTTTGTGGTCAGACTGCTATGAAAACCCTTCCCTGAGGGTGTGCGTTCGAGGTCCCAGCTGGCTAAGGCTTCCCAGAGATTGACCTGCCACAGGGCATGGAGGCTCTGCAGAACACACTGCCCCCGCCCCTCTCACAAAGGAACAGGACTCTCTCTGTGGCGCTTCCCCAACACCTTAACCTCGGCCCACCTTGTGGTTCCACCCCTCGAGGTCAGGATAACCGGTGAGCCCCGGGCTGAAGCAGTGCTGAGGATGTGGTGCAGTTTGGGGTGGGTGTGCTGTGTTTCATTTTTACTGCCTCGAGCTTAGTAGGATGTCTTCTTTTCCAACACATTTTTAAAACCTGGGAATTTCACAGAAAACTCGGGTCTCTTGAAAACTTGCCCGAGCACACAGCTCTCCAAGAATGTGGGGGGCTCAGGGTTCCTCCTCTGGGTGATTCCGGAAATTAGCACCAAGTGATTCAGGAACAAGATACTAGTATGGCTGCACACTCGCTAACAATGGTCCCTAGGAAGAGCACAGGCCCGGGCTTGAGGCGGATCTGCCCCAGAGGACGTACTGAAGGAGCCGGGCGTATGGTTGCCCTTTCTACAACTCCCATCCGGAAAGCTACCAACTCCGGCTGGCGGAAGTCTTACCTTGGCAGCCCCAATTTGCTCCTTTCGAAATTTCTCCAAAGGAGTAATGAGCACCTCACTGGCATTCTCAATCTGGAGAGAAACAACAGGGAGGGGGCGGGGTGAGATCTGTGCGATCAAGGCTGTGTATATGTGAGTGTATACTAGGGGGTACCCCCTTCCCCCAAAATGGACTTTTTCCCCCAAAGCCATGTGTCTAAAGTTTTTTTATAAAACAACCTTATCAACTTTGAAGTACTCTCCATTACACTAAATACCTTTGTCCAATCTGCAATTCCATTCTTAAAAACCTTTTTCAAACTCATCGGTTTGGATGGCTGATAGCACCTCCCTCATTTTTTTCTTCACCTCTTCTACTTCATCAAATCACTGTCCTTTCATGTCCCTCTGCATTCGTGGAAACAAAAAGAAGTCACCCGGAGCGAGGCCAGGGGCAAGAGAGGCATGCTGTTTTTTGCCCAAAACTGGTGCACTCAGATGGCAGCGTGAGCAGGTGCATTGTTGTGGTGGCAAACACAGTCCCCTGTCTGCCACAAATCAGGCCTTTTTTATTGCACACTTACACAATCTGACCAGATGAAACAAAATCTAAATGCACTACAAGTTGACATTTTCATCCATTCAGGAAGTTGACAGACGTCCAGAATGAGGTCTGTCATGAATCGGCATTTCACCTTTTTTGAAAAGGGAAAACCACTCGTACACTTGAGTTTTCCCCACAGCGCTGTCCTTGTAAGCTGAGCGCAACATCACAATGGTTTCTGCAACATTTTTCCTAATCAGGAAACAAAATTTCACAGCCTCACGCAGTTCTCTTAAATCGGTCATTGCAAAAAAACAAGGTTGGAGCAAGTTGCTCTGTGGAACCGCTTTCATGAAAAATTCACAGTGATCAGAGAGAACTTCCCAGGCAACTAGACTGTGTGCACTAACTCAGAGTGAGTTGCTCGATGCTCGCCTAGTAGGAAAATGTGTACTACGAAAGCCCAGCCACCCAGGGAAGCTTATTTTCCGTTTTTCGTTTCTGTGTTTGTTAGGGGGGCACCCCCTCATATGCATTGCTCACAAGGCTTGAACTACTGACATGTCAACTCCGAGTGCAGCCACGAGTTCCTCCGGGGCAGCCTGCTGACTCAGAGGGAGAAGTGAGGAACTGGAACACTCGGCCAATGTGGGAAAGCTGGTGACTGACGTTTCTAGTGTCAGGTGGCATCTCCAACCAAGGGCTCGTCCAGCCAAGTTACACGTAAAGTGGATCAGCCCTGCGCCTGGGTTACAGACAGACAGAAGTAAAGCGCGTCTGAACATCCAGTGGCAAGGCCGCCTTCTCAACCTGATTTGGCATTGTCCTACCAGGTGTGGACTAGGGCTGAGGCACCATGGGTTCCTGCCTGCCTCTCGGCTTCTCCTCAGAGGGCCCCCTCCCGCAGGCTTTCCATCCAGTCTTACTGCCCTGGCCCATGGCCCAGGCCTCTGCCCCAGAGGCTCTGTGCTCAGCTCTGGTTCCTTGTTGCAGCGCTGCAGCTTGAAAGGCACCCCCAGGACGCCTTCCCTAGCCACTAACGCAATCAGGAGAGGCTGCTCCCCACCGCACCCAGAGTCCTCGTCAAACACACATGCCAGCTGCAGCGCTCTCCCTCACAAGTATGTACTTCCATCCTGTGCTCAGGAACACAGAGGCGAGGCTTGCTGGGGCAATGGGGCACCCTGGGATTTTTCACTCACTCAATGGATCAATTAATAGTTTCTTGATCAGCGGCCAACTGTGTGGCCATGGGCAAACTATTCAACCTCTCTGGGGCCTAATTTCCTCATTTGCAAAACCAGCGGGGAGGACCGTTCCAGCTGGAAGGTTTCCGAGGCAGTACCATACTTCACAGACTCTCAGGTCCAGCCAGTTACTTCAGGCATCTCAATGCAACAGAGCATCATTTTCTAAGGCGCATGGGTGTCAACCACACTGGCACCAGCAGAGTGGATGCCCGGAGTTCTACAGGGGCACAGCAGAAGACGGGCAGGGTGGACGGTGTGACGGGCAGAAGGTGGCAGGTCTCCAGATGGCTTCCCATTTGCCCAAAGCTGAGAGTACTTATTTCAGAACCGGCGCTCTGGTGGCGCAGTGGTTACACGTTGGCCACTATGGGTCCTCATCGTCTCGATGGCAGAGAGCTTGCGCTTGAGGATTTCAGAAACACAGAAGAAACAGGAGGGCGTCTGCTCCCATTGATTGACAGCCTTGGGAACCCTATGGGGCTCTTAGGCTCTGTCCTAGAGGGTCGCTGTGATTCAGATTTGACTCAGGGCAGAGGGCTTTAGGTTTATTTCAGGTCAACATACGTTAATAGTGTTGTTGGTGGTGGTGTTTTTAGGTGCCATCAGGGTGGTTCCGACCCACAAAGACCCACCCTGCGCACTCAGAATGAAACACTGCCCAGTGCTGTGCCACTATCTGTCAGTGAGTCGTACTGCAGCAGCTTGCATGCTGCTGTGATCTTGGAAGCTGTGTCACTGGCATTTCAAATGCCAGCAGGGTCACCCACCGTGAACAGGTTTCAGCAGAGCTTCCAGACTAAGAATAGAATCAGCTGCCCACAGCAGAGGAAGGAGCCTCGGGAAACTGTATGCATAGAATTCAAATGTTTTAACACTAGTGTTAGAACTTGTTTGATTTTTTTTTTCTGACGATGCTTAAAATTGGTTCATGTATTTATGTCTTTTCCACAAATCAACCATATGGTTGCAAGTCACTTAACCTGAAGCTCATAATGTGTGTCCAGCCCTCCAGCTCGTGGTACTCAACTTGAATCCCCTGAGAGCACCCTAAACCCTCCATGCCACTGCCTACTCCAGACCACCTAGATCGGAACCTCTGGCCTCTTCTCAGACATCAGTGTTTGGTAACACCCCCTTCCACCCCCAAGTTATTCCAATTGGTATCCGGGGCTGAGAAACGAGCCCTGGGTGGCCCCTCAATGTACAATGGCCTTCAGCTGCTCACTGGGCATCAGGCTTTCCAAGTGCTTGCCCCTGCTCTGCAATGACTACGTGCTCTCAGCCTTGACAAGGCCTCCAATCTCCCAGCTGTCAAAAGGCAGCTTACAGATGGTGATGGACGGGGCACCTCTGCGGCTGTGGTTCTTCTGTGACTGTGGTGACTGCTTGGCTCGGAGCACTCCGGTGGATGCAAGGAACACTACCACAGACATGCTCAGTGATCATCGAGACGTGCGAGGTACATGTGTGGAGGGACAGTCAGGCAGGAAATGCATGTTCACAAAACAGAATCACACCAGTTGCCATCGAATTGACTGTGACTCTCAGAGACCCCATGTGTGCCAGAGAATAGGTGTGTTCCCTTAAGGTAGTCCAGGGCTGACTCTGCAGAAGTCAATTGTGAGACCTTTCTTGCAAGACACCTCTGGGTGAAATAGAACCCCAAACCTTCTGGTCCACAGCCAACCATGTTCACTGTTTACAGCACCCAACGGTTCTGGAAAATAGGAAGATGGTCAGACCCCTGGGGAGTCAGGGAAGGCATCCCGGAAGAGGTGTCTCTCTGCTAAACTTCCCTGAATGGATGATGAAGCTATCCCAGGGTGAGGAGGTAGAGAAGGGGCTCGGATGGCCAGATGCCCAAGCAGACGGTAGAAACTGGCTTCGCTGACATTAATAATAAAATTGCAGCGGCAAGCTGAAAAGTATAATCCGGCTATTGTTCCCATAGCCCAGCCACAGCAGTCTGCTGGGTATTCATCATGATTAGCTCGCCACACCCCCGCCCCTGACCCCAAACACTGATTAGCCAAGACGGGCTTCAAAGCATTGCTCCCTTCTCTGGCATCAGCATGTGCACAAGCACTCATACGTGCTCCCTACTGCCTGCCAGAGCTGCTTCTGTCACCCAGCAGCGAGCCAGCAGGGAAACAGGGCTCTCAACCTCTTGCCACAGGGCAAGGGCTAAGAGGCTTCCAATCTCCAGAGGCAGAGGGAAATCCCACGTGCTTGTGCATAAGGCCGACTTGGGTTGGAATATAGACTGTGGCGCGTATAAGCTGCATGACCTTGGGCAAGTCACTTAACCTCTGGGAACCTCAGCTTCTGGTCTGGGAAATGGGAATCATGCAGGCCCCACCTCAGGGAGCCAGACCTGGAAAGCACTTGGCTGCTCTCTCTGGCAGATCTGCGTGCTCAGTGCGAGAGCAGAAGGAAGTGTCACTGGCGGCACTGGCGGCATACCTGGGGAGCAGCCCTCTGAGGGACCAGTGAGCATGCGGCCAGCCCAAACCCACTGACCTCAGAGGCGATTCTGACTCACACCAACCCTATAGGGCAGTGGTTCTCAGCCTTCCTAATGCAGTGACCCTTTAATGCAGTTCCTTTGTTGTGGTGACCTCCCAACCATAAAATTACTTTCATTGCTACTTCATAACTGTAATTTTTGTACTGTTATGAATCAGGCGATCCCTGTGAAAGGGTCATTTGACCCCCAGGGGTCGTGACCCACAGGTTGAGAACCATTGCTGTAAGACAAAGGAGAGCTCTACCTGAGGATTTGCAAGGCTGTCAATCTTTATGGAAGCAAACAGGTTTCCTATTCTTTCTCCCACAGAGCAGCTGGTGGCTTTGAACTGCCAATCTTGTAGTTAGAAGCCCAATGTTTAATCCATAATGCCACCAGGGCTCCTGCAGAGGACCTCCAATTTGGCATCAGCCCCAATATCCTAAGGCTATGGGACAGGGGGCGGTTTATGTAGAAGAATTCCCTGTGGGTGAGTAATCTCGCGTCCATTAAGATGTGATCTGCGTCACAGAGGAGTAACTCCTAGTCTGAAGACGATGGCTAAGCGCCTGGAGTTCTCCCTCTCTTTGAAAAACCCTAACTTAGAGTGCCTCTCACTGAGCGCACTTTGGCGGGTGTCTGCTGCACCGCCCCACTGTGTAGGTGCTTTGGGATGACAAGTGGCCTCTGCTCACAGAGCTCTTGTGCAGGCACCTGCATTCCTGTTCCACGCAGAAAGTTCCAAGGGTAAGGGTTGGTGTACCCAGTAAGTACAGGAAGCACGGGTTTGCTTGTGCTTATTTACTCATCTACAGTGAACAATTTTTCACCACGTCAAAGATTCCACTTCTCAGGATGGCAGGCATCTGCCTCTCTCCCAACCCCACAGCGTCTTCATACAGCATTGAAGCCTCTTTTCAATAGACTATTCCTATCAGGGATAGAGGTCCCAGTAAGCCTGGGAAGCACATGAAACCGTTCACTACAGAATACTAAGTAAGCACAAGCTAGCACAAGTTTACCTTGCTTATTGGGTAATTCACCTTTGCTGAGGCCTCAAAACCACTTACTGCTATCAAATCCCTTCTGACTCATAGCAACCCCACAGGAGAGAGTAGACCTGCCCCTGGGAGTTGCTGAGACTGGGAGGTTTTATGGGAGCAGAAAGCCTCATCTTACTCTTGCAGAGCAGCTGGTGGTTTCGAACTGCTGTCCTTGTGATTAGCAGTACAATGCTGAACCCGCTATACCCCGAGGGCTCCTGAGGGCCCCTCAAAAGCTTAATGATTGAAAAGGTCCACCGTTGAGTCTTAAGTCTTGTGTATGTTCCTTAACAATGAATCTTTCAGAGGAGAACAAGGGCTCCAAATTCTGCACAGTCGCTCTGAGGGTGCCCACATCGGCGGCGGGAAAACCAGGGTTCAGAGACTAGGAGGCTTGCTCCAGAGCTCCCACCATGCAAGTGACAGAGCCTGGGTTCACACCCAATTCTCCTGAGACAACGAATCCCTTGTCCCCTAGTGCAACCACCACCTCAGAGCAAGATCAGCCACACAGACTCACCATCCGAATCCGTTCGTCTTCCAGATTCCTGAGCACCGTGGCAAACTCCTGCAGAGACCGTGCTAGAAGAGAAGGGAGCCCAGAAGTGAAAGGGGGGCAATGGGCCACAGGGAGCCTCAGCTCCGCCTGGCATTCTGGATCTAAGCCCCTTGGCACTTGCAGAAGTTCAGTGTCAATTGCTTCCCAAAGACCCCTTAAGGTCTTTTCATCATGACCAACTAAGGGTGACCCCCAAGGAAAGGCAAGCTCTGCCTGGCATGCTGGCTAGGGGAGACATTCTTCAAAGAGAAGGCCGGCCTGCCCCTCAGAGGAGCCAGGCCGCCCCGCTGAGTGGCTGGCGGGCTTCCAGCACTGCGGCTGGAAGGGGCAGAGTTCCGCTCAGGAGCCGAAGGATTTCCTGCCCAGGACCTGACCTCCACAACTGAGGTTGTGGGGCTGCGTCAGAGCCCAACCTTTTCTTTGGCACCAGAGCTAAACAAACAGTGCTGCTGGCATCACCAGCCCTGTCCGGGACCCCTCTTTGGGTCCCTGCTCTCAGCGTCCCCAAGCTGCTTTGCTAACTTGAGCACAGTGCTCAGAGGTGCAGAGTTCCCGTCACCAGAATAGCCTGCAAAGACAATAGGCATTAAGTGCCCACAGCCACTGCAGACACTGGGGACACTTTCGCTTCCAGCCCATCATGAATCATGCACTAAAGCATCCCCCGTGCTCTGGGCTGTCTCCTACCTGCCTTTGCTCATCTCCAGACCCTGGCCATAATCACTCTCAATTCTGGCCCCCCGGTAATGGAGTCAGCCAAGGTGCCCAGGTAAGAAGCATTGGGGGCAATGACCAGGACCTGGCAACGGAAGATGTCTTGACTTTAAAAACACTCTGAGCTCAGGATTACCTAAGAGTACAGGCCGTGGTGGGGAGGGGGAAGCAACACCAACCTAACTGCCCCACCCCTGGAGAGCAGACAAAAGGGAGAGGTTGGGGGGACCACAGCAAGCTGGGTACTGAGACCAAAGCCCACTGGCAGGCAGCAGCTACACAGCTCCAGCCAATGGCTGCCGTGCCAGAGGGTGGGAACCTTGGTCTTCAAAGAAGCCAGGAAACTAGAACGTCACATAAATTCAATTTATACAATAATTTGATGATTTTTTTTTAAATCAAGGGACAAACAATATGGGTGAACTCTTACCTCAGCCCATTGGTTATCAGCAGGACTGAATCCATCCCTGTTGAAGTGTGTGTGTGTGTGTGTGTGTGTGTGTGTGTGTGTGTGTGT
>NW_022111372.1:92679482-92684888 GCF_000313985.2 Echinops telfairi
TATGTATAACCTCCCATGCTGTATACATTAATGTCCTCTCACATTTGCTTGAACAACTCTGGTCATAGCTTTAATTCCTCAGGCTAGAGAGCAACTCCCACCACCCCGGTTGACGCATATGGGTACCCTTTCTTCTGAGGAGGCCAGAGCCCACAGCGGCAACCACTACAGGGTCCAGTCCACTATTCACCCTCTGGTCAGTGCAGTGACTCCCACATCTGACACCCCAACCCTTCCCCCTCTGTCCAAGTGACAAAGATGAATAACGTCTGTGATTGATAAGGTTGGAGACCACCCGGGGAGAGCTAGGAAGAAAGATCTGGTGATCAATAGACTTCAGGACAATGAGCCGGTGCCAACCCTGAGAACGGAAACACCTGGACAAAAACACAGGCGCGGCCCGCACTGCATGGGAATCAGCTCCACGACACTGGTACCTGGCACATGCCCTGCTCTGAGACAGGAACCCATGCTGGCTAGGCAGTCAGGGTGGCGCTGTCCATGGCACAGGGTCGCCTGACTTGCTCTGCCAGCCCCGAGCTCTCCCCGCTCTCCTCACATGTGGCCAGCGGTCTGACGGCTCTGCCTGGACAGTCTCCCGAGTCACCACGTTCCACAACCACCACGCAAGCCAAGCCCCGGTGTTCATGGCCCAGGCAGAAACCACAGCTCACACATGGTATCTATAGAGAAAACTCTCAGAGGTCCTCGGCGGGTTTGAAAAATCAGCTTGCATTTCAGATGAGCCAGCCAGTGGTCCCTGAAGAGGTCTCGGGCTCTGCCGGGACAGAAAGCTACCCAGGGACCTTTAAGTGGCCTGACGGGCACCACTGCTCAGTGCATGTGCACGAACTGACCTCTGACCTCTGCGTGCAGCCTGCCTGCAGTGGAGGCAGATCACTCAAATGACCCTCAGACATGCTGCTCTCTCAGACGGGAAAAGGCAGTCCGCTCAAATCCCCAGAGGTGGAATCAGGAGGCAGGCCTGGTGACAAGGCCTGGCTTTAGTAGGCTATTTGGGAGGGGCTGGATAGTCTACCTTCAGGGCTAGCCCACCCTCCAGAAGGGCAGCATCCATGAGCTCAGCAGGGGTCTCTCTGGTTCCTGACCCATCCCTTGAGGTCAGGGCCACGCCCTTTCATCTGAGGGTCTGGTGTGTTCTCCTCTCTGAACTCCTGGCAATGTTTCCCGCCCAGTATGTGGAATACCGGGTGTGAGGTGCCCCATGCCCACAGGCAACCCAGAGCTCAGGGCCACAACTACAATGTCCATCCCAAGCAGCAGCGAATGGCGGAGAAGCCAGGTCTGGCCACCCTGGGCTCAGATGACTGCTGGGAGGCCTGAGGGCCCTGCTCCTGATCAGCCCAGCCACCGGCTCTGAATTAGGTGGCTTCCAGCTAGGTGGGGCTTGAGGTGGCCAGTCCACAGAAGCCTACAGCAATCACTGCCCCTCTCCTCCCTGGATCAGCCACTGCAACCCAATGGTCTTTGCCCAAGGGTCTGAAGAAGCTGGCAGGGGGGTGGGGCATCTCTCATCAGGACCAATGGGGCTGAGGACACCCCTCAGAACACAAGCCACTCTTCCAAGCCAGTCAATCAATGCACAGATGCCCGCCAGTCAGAAGCTGCAGGGAGGGTGGGAGGAGGAGGATAAGAGTAAAGACAATGTTGCAGGGTGGAAAACAGAGCCCCACAGGGGGTCTGGGCCTGAGCTCTTGGCCTGGTCAGAACCTGGGAAGGCAGGGCTAGGTGAGGGCAAGTTTGTTTCTCTCCCCCTGAACTACCCCAGGAGCTTCTCCAAGCGGGCAAGAAAGGGGAGGAACCGTAAGCCTGGGCCGATGGGCTGAGGAAGCACTCAGCCGGACCAGCTCCACCTGGAAAGCTGAGCGGCCAAGGTCGGCTGCCAACAAGGGCTCAAGTGTGGCCAGTAGCGTCCAACGGGGCCTGGGTGAGGCCTTTTCACCGAGGACATAGGGAGGACCCGCAGGCCAGGCCCAGCTCTTCCCCTCCGTGACCAGAAGGTAACCTGATTTAATTCTCAGGGGCACACGGCACGCCCCGCCACCGCTCACCCTGAGGCAGCAGTGTGGGCCCATTAGGCCGAGGAAAGCTGGGGAACAAATGCTGGTCCAGGGTCAACACAGGGGTGCTGGCCAGCCAGGGCAGCATGGTAGGAGAACCCTACCCGCCGGACCCCAAGAAGGAAGTCCCCACGGGAAGAATGGACAAGATGCATTCCCTGGTCTTTGGGAAGAACAGCGCTACCTGCTCTCTGGAGACTGCCCCTTCTTTACTCGCATCCCATGGGTCCCTCCCACCCTGCTCACCTCCAAGTTTCAGCTCCACACTAACGAGATGTGGCACTAACCTAGGGCGCCAGAACTTGCGAAGGTCCCCAGGAGGACCCCGAGAGAGACAAGGTCTATACGAGCCCTCTGGGCAGCCTAGGCACGGCTGGGCTGTTCTTCGCTTCTCCAGTCACAAGACTACCATCAGCACAAGAGCCTCCTTAAAGATCAGAGAAGCTCAATCAGCAGCCTAGGAGCACACGGCCGCCAAGGAAGCCACAGAGGTGCGGACAGTCCCTTGCTCACCCTGCTGCCACAAGCCATCAGGATGAAGCTCTCGGTGCTACCACTGTTCTGAGCCGACCTCAACACCACAGGATGAGTGCTGTCTCTCAGCACCTCGGACATGCAGCTAGTGTTCACTGGGATCTACCCGGGAATCCATGCCAGGAAGAGGAGAGGGGAAGGCGGAGAGGCTGGCACCGGCCAAGCTGCGAGGCCTCCTGCTCATATAACGCTACGGTTTCATGTTCAGGCAGTGCACGGCACAGCGAGGAGCCAAGCAGAATCAATAATATTTACTCTGTAGAAACATCTGTTGCTGGGAAAGCAGACTGTCTGGCCAAGCAAAGAGGAGTCGTAACTGCCGGCATCTGGGGAGGGCAAGGGGAGGGTAGACGCTGTCCCTCTGGCAGGGAGACACGGAGAACGAGAAGAGAGAGGTAGCTGAAGTCTGACCCTCCACACACGGCTCCCTTAGTCATCCACTCAGTCTGAGAGCACAGGAGAGTGCCCCTCTCTCCCCGGGGATGCAGTCTCTTGGAACAGGTACAAATCTGCAGGGGAGTTAAGAGAATCTAATTCAAGTACGACAACCCTTCTGTTAAAACTGAAAGTTCATCGTCTTTTCAAAATGGAATATAATTTCATTTTATATAAGTCTACCAGCAACATTGCAAGTCAGGCCATTTCTCTTTTTTCCCCTTTGAGTAAAAGGAAACATACCTGTGAACACACATGCACATGCACACGGGTGTCTAGCCACATAATGAAAGGCTTAAGGTAGCCTTGGAATTATTTCTTCAATGCACTTTCCTGAGACCTTGAAGTTGCTCACGTTTTAGCTGGCCACCCTTTAAAAATATTTGCTACTCAGGCACACTGTTCACTCTAGACTTGAAAACTAATGGAAGTGAATAAGTCTAATCACTGTGGCCAAGTCCCTGTGTCAGGACTGGCCTCTTGGCTGCTTAGAGCCCCGGAATGCCAGGGTCCCCAGGCCTTGTTCTCTCGCCTTCCTCTGAAGTTCAGTAACAGGGCTTCATTGTTTGACAGTCAGAGGGATTCCAGAACTATCCACGAGTCGTCTTGTATCAAAGGCACCCCAACAAGCGTCTAGGACAGAGCTGGTACCACAGCCCCAAAATCTGTTCAACTGAACTGAACGGACACAGCAATAACCAGCTGGCTTATGCCCTGAGAGCCCGTGATTCCCGGTAGGAGGGCCTATACCTGAGAAGAGAGGGGGACTAACTCCCCTCCCTGAGACCCAAAACCCCCATACACACGAAATGGCCACTCTCAACACACTCACAGAGTGGTCTCCACTGGTCTGTCTGTCCCAGGTCTGCCCATCCGTCCCCTACCCCCAAAGCCTCAAACTCCACCATCTCCCAGCTCTACCCACGCCTCCCCATTGCTATCACCAACCTGAAACGAAAGATCTCGCTGCCAGGATGACCGTGCTGCCCCATCTGCTCCACTGTCCTCCCTCCACGAGCTTCCCCAGCCACCATGGCAGCCCCACAGTTAAGCCTGGAGTCCCTTCCAATGCTCTGAGGGCTCCCTCAGGTTACCCCTCCTTGCCTGTCCCTCAGGCTCTAGTGCCCTGGCATCTGTCCTGTAATGTGCCCAACTCCCGCCCGCCACCCTGCCCTGGCCTCCGTAATGGTCACTGAAGACCTCAACTCAGAAGATCCTTCCTCAGGGAAGCCTTCCTAGACTTCTCTGACCAGGCCAGTCCCTACTGTGTCTTTCACAGCCCGAATACTATGGGCCTACGCTTTGTACAGTTCCACACGTGTGTGGGTAATGCTGCCCTTACTGCCTCCCCCACTGGGCAGTGCACACGGCTGAGAAACATGTCCCTTCATGCTCACCGCTGTATCCCCAACCAAGTATAGTGCCCGGCTGAGAGGGAAAGACGAATGTGGGCACTAACCTCCATCAAAGGCCAACTGCCCCGCCCTAGGCTTGACAATGAAAACAGAGAGTAGGTAAGTCAGGAGAAGCGCTTCACACGTAGGTAAGTGCTGGCTGCGCTTAGTGTGGCACCTGCAGGACCATCCCTGCGAGTAGCAGGAAAGCACCTCCTCTATTGCGCACTTAGCCAAAGAAAGCTCGGCCACTTAAACCCGCCCACTCATGTGTCTAGGAAGACAGGCCTGGTGATGGGGCTCCGAAAGGGCATAGCCTATCTACCTGACGGAGCAGTTCTACTGACACACTGGTGCCAAGTCAGCATGCATGTGATGACAACTGGCTGAGGCTATATCAAAAAGCTCGCTGCCGTCATGTTGATTCCGACTCACAGCAACCCGAAAGGTATGTTGTCTACCCACAGAGCTGTGGTCAAGGCCACCAGCAAAAGCACAAAGCAAAACCTTTTCTGTACAAAGGACCCAGGGAAAACGAGCTGCAAGCAAGTCAGTGGTCAGTCGCCGCCGTGTGCGGCCTCAGACTGGCGCATCCCAAGCCTGGAATTCCAAGAAGTCAAGGAAGAGCTGCCCTCTCTCCACTCTGGGGAAACTGACAACATATCAGGCATAAAGAAAAACCAGGCATAAAGAGTGGCATTTTCCCCCTGCTCCATTCCCGCAGGAGCCCTGGTAGTGGTAGTGGTGACACGTTCGGTTGGTAACCGCAAGGTCAGCAGTTTGAAACCGCCAGCCACTCTGTGGGCGAAAGACAGGTTTTCTCCTCCCGTAGAGTTACAGTCTTGCAAACCCACAGGGGCAGTTCTACCCTGCCCACCAGGATCACCTGAATTGGAATCAATTTGACAGGAGTGAGTTTGATCTGAGGTTTCTCTAGTCTCCTGCCTGTGCCTGAGGCATTT
>NW_022111372.1:92685006-92708630 GCF_000313985.2 Echinops telfairi
CCCCCCCCCCAGCCAGGTCTATTACAGCGGAGCAGACCTGCCATGGGGGTGTCAAGGGACATCACCAGACCTTCCTCTCTAGGAACCCCCTGGATGGGTCTGGACCTCCAGCTTTTTGCTTCGTAGGCCCATGTTTAGCTATCTGCACCACTCAGGACAGCCTTGCTTTCTACTGGCAAGCAGAAACAGACCGTGCGTGCGTTCCAATCTTTCAAGAGAAACTGCCAGAAAGGAATGTGAGCAGCATGCCTCTAGTTTGGGTGATGTGCAGTCTCATCTGTGGCCACTAGGTGGCAGTCATCTATATCAGAGAAGCAACGACAAGGCCAACCTTATACGCTGAGCTGGGGAGCATCTCCCACCATCACAGGCCCTGTCCCCCTCAAGAAGACAGCCCCTGAGATGGGAAATGTCCACTAGGCACCCAATCGGGGCAGGAAAAAGAACAGCTGTGTTCCTCTTACACAGTGCCGCCAGAGATGAGGCGGGGAAGGGCTGGAGGGATACTGTCACATTTTCTCAGCCGGAGCAGGCTGGGAGGACCTCTCGCCTCCCCGACTCGGGTGAGATGCCCACTGAGCTGATGCAGACTGCATGCTCTGATTAGACAGCTCTGTGTTTTTCCTGGAGCTGTTTCCTTGTAACTCTGGGTCCTAAATGAGGCCACGGCCAGCACAGAATCGGTTTCTTCAACCAGAGCACCCGGCTAATGAAATTGTCAGCTTCAGTTTTTACAATGAACCATGGAGACCAAAGCAAAGGGTGCCCTCTTCCCCAGTACAATTTCTAACTCCACTGACAGCGAGACACTCTCCGAATGTGGGTGAGAGACCCATGCCCTCCTTAATCTACATCAGAATCGCTACGTTAAACATCATTTTTCATATGAGCCCGTCCTGTAAGTCGTTTCATCCTTACAATCACTCTGTCAAGTGGGTAAAATTAACCTGCAATCCATAAGGTCAGCAGTTCGAAACCACCTGCTGCTCTGTGGGAGAAAGATGGGACTTTCTAATTTCCACAGACTTAATCTCAGAAACTCGCAGGGGCAGTTCTATCCTGGCCAAAAGAGTCACTATGTGTTGGTATCCACTCAATGGCAGTGGTGCTTTGTTGTTGTTGTTGTTGTTGTTGTTGTTGTGTGTGTGTTAATGTACAGGTAAGGAAAATGAGGCTCAGAGAGGTTAAATGCCCAGACTAAGGTCACACAGCTAATAAGCAGTAGGTGAGCCTTGCCCCTCTAACTCTACCACTCCTACCTACCACATGATATTGCCTGGTTTCTATTTCTATATTCCTCTATCTAGTGTACAAGTACTGACACAAAGCATGCACACATACATTCCATAGAGAGAGCCCTGGTAGCACAATAGTTAAGCATCTGGCTTCTAACCAAAAGGTTGGTGGTTCCAACCCACTCAATGGCTCTAAGGAAGGAAAAGCCAGAAATAAAGATTACAGCCAAGAAAACCCTATGGGGCACTTGTACTCTGTCACCTGGAGTCATTTTTCCACATGGGCTCCCCACCACGCTATACCGAGAACTGTGTGCACACTGCACAGGGAGCTTTCTCCCTATGGGATAACCAGGCTACAGATGGCACTGCCGCTCAGTCTGGGCATTGACATACAGAGCAGCCTGGAACGACAGAAAAGTCTGAGGGACTCAACAAAAAAAGCCCTGCTCCCTACTGAGACCCCCAAACTCCTGCCCTATTGGGTAATCAGGTAATCAACATTAAGAAGTGATTACATGCAACTAATGCACACAAATACACAATCCAGAGTTGCAAAGTGCAATACTAGCTGTGCCTCTTAAGAACCTCCCACGAACTGCACCTGTAAGAGATATGGAGGTATGCAAAAAGGAGCAGCTGACCTCGCCAAGATGAAGAAATGGAGGGCAAGCCTGGTGACAGCATATGCGGCACATGCTGCCCTTGGTCAGCCTCCACTCATGGCGGCCCGTGCACACTGGATGAAACGCCGTCCCATCCCTGTGATCAGTTATACAGTGGTCCATATGGCTCTTTCCCCTGATTAACTTTTTCCAAGCATGGACTGCCAGGCCTTTCTTCCTGGTCTCAGCCTGAAAACACATGGTCAGCATCGTAGCAACACACATGCCTCCACTGAGAAAAGGATGGTGGCTGGGCATGCTCAGGCAGTGGCCAAATCAAGCCCAGGGTATCCCTGTTGAAGGCAAGAAATGTCCACAGTACCAATGCCTCCAGCATGTCACGTAGAAAAGAGTACACATTTGCTGACTCGGTCGCCTTGCCGTGGGTCAGTCAGCATCAGATTATAACCAGAAAGAGCACAGAAGCCCAAAGAGCCGAGCTCCAAGCCTGCATGGCTCTGCCCCACCCTGTCCCAGGGGGGCCCCAGATCACTGAACAGAACACTGCTATATCACCACCACCGTGTTCACACAATGTCCCTGCAGAAGGTCAGTGCAGGAAAACCCCCCTTGAGGAAGACAGTGAAGGTCGGAAGTGCAGACAAAGAGACTAAAGTGAGGGAGCAAAAAAGTAAGGTGATTTCCAGGCTGCTCAAGAAAAGAGTCACACACACACAGGGGGAGTCAAGGGCAGTGCAGAGGGCCCGGATTCAGCAGACATGGGTTCAAACCTCGGAACCACCACTCTCTAGCTGTGTGTTTGTGAAATATTCAACCCTTCCAAACAGCCGTCTGAGAAAGCAAAAGCTAATTCTCACAGGCTTGTGGTGGTAATTAGAAACGACGAAGGAAAACCTGGTGAGAGAAAGGGGTACATAGTAACTGGCTTTTACAGCTAGTCTCTGCTCCTTCCCACAAGCAGAGGGTGAGTGGTTGACTTGCAGGTTGGAGAGAAGAATCCATCAAAGAGAATCTTAATTAGAAGAGTTAAGGAAATGCTTGCCTCATTGACTCACCAAACTGATCGAATAACCCCATTCTAGTTGACTGCATGGTACCAGGAACGAGCGAACTCCCTAGAGAAGGCTATCAATATAGAGATTACACCTCCACATAAAGAAAAACCCTCACAAGAAACACCACCATGATAAATGAACTAAATACTGACGTCGTTGAGAATTTTATTCCACTTGGACCCATAATCAATGACCAGAGACGCTTATCTAACACTCCCACTGCCAACAGACTCCAACTCGGGGCCACCCGATGGGATGTGCTAGTGTGGAACCCTAGGAGCAAGGAAGACTGCAGAAGAACGGATGGGTAGTATCCTGAGTTGGAGACTAATAAGAATCCACCATGGTCTGCCGAAAGAACCACCAGAGCTATCTTGGAGGAGGTGCAGCCAGACGGATGTGCCTTAGAAGCTAGGATGGCAAGACTTCCAGTTCGTCCACACTGGACATGTGATAAGAAGAGACCGGTTCCTGAGAAAGAGGCTGAGGTCAAGTTTATTGTGTCAACCTGGCCTATAAACACGTGGGGTTAATTGAAGGGCAGAGAGATAAATGGCTCAGTGAGCCTCACCTTTCCAGTTCTCGGGTCTCTTGCTTTCTGATGGTCCGACCAGGGTGTCCCTGCCAGCGCTGAGATGCTTACACATTCACTGAGTCGGCTTTCATGTGTTTTGTGAGATGAGGAGGACTTTGTGGATTGGTGTCAGATATATGGGTTAATGTTGGGACTTGTGGGCTTGGGCAGCACTGGGTTGGGCTGTTTTCTTGCTGCACACTTACCCTTTATATAAAACTCTCTCTTGCACATATGAGTTTCTGTGGATTTGTTTTTCTATTGTCCCCAGACTCACACAGACCCCACGCTTGGTAATGCAGAAGGTCATCAAAAAAGAGGAAGGCCTACAGCAAGAGGGCCTGGCACAGCGGCTGCAACAGTGGGCTCACACAGCCCCCGTGAGGATGCCCAGGAACTGGCAGGGCTCTGCTTTGCTGTGCACAGGGTCCCTAGGAGTCAAAGCGGGCTTGAAGGCCCGAACAACAGCAGCCAACTACCAAGCACACAATTTGAATCCATAAAGGCTTCCCTCAGACACTTTGAGAACTTCCATGTGCCCACAAATCTGAAGTTTTCTTTTACCCCTGGCAGATGAAAGGAAAGGCAAAAACCTTGAAGTGAATAACATTCTTATCTTTTTAACCAAACAAATTTGAGAGGAGTATAGGTAGCTTCTTGAGAAGTTCATTAAACTCAGCAGGTGGCTTTTAAATGCACTGGGGAAAGGATGGTATGATGGAATGTTTTCTTGTCAACTGACTGGGGAGGCAGGCCAACCCCAGATGAAACAGATAAAAGGAAGAGCTTGGATAGGCGACATCCAAGATACATGGGCTTTACAAGGTTCAAGGGCAGCCAGCTGCTGGGCTTCCTGCTAGGAAGCTGGCACTTGTATTTCATCCTTAAAATAGGCAAGTTGTACAAAAGGGGAGGGTTCGGAGTAGGGAAAGGAGACCACACAAGTCAGCCCCAGGGACCTGCAGAAAGAGTGGGTGAGACCAGGACTGGGTCAGTGGGGTGGGGAACTGAGCGGTGGGGGGAGCAGTGGAAGCTTTCTGGTGACATCATATCACAACCCATCTGTGTGATGCCAAATGCAGAGCTGGTGGTGCTCAGGGCTACCCGACCTGAAGACCGACCACCCAGACACTCCGGGAGAAAGATGGGCTGGCTGGGTGAGCGACTGTGGCTCACTGGGGTCATCACGGACAGGTGGTTTTGAAGACCAAGCAGAGAGGAGTATGTGGGAATGAGAGGTGAGCCTGGCTTGGGCTCCAAGCTTTTGCTGCTGGAAGGCCCTTCCTTCTAAAGCAGCTCTTCTCAAGCCTTGAGGTGCCCACACATCGCCCAGGGGTCTTGTTAAAGGGCAGGCGGAATGCAGTAGTAGGCCTGGGTGGAGTTCCAAGATGCTCCATCTGTAGCCAGCTCCCAGGGGACGGCCGATGCTGCTGCTCCAGGCCCCTCATGATCCGGGGCAAGATCCCTGATTGCCAAGACCTGGAGCCTGGGGCTCGGCTGCCCCTCGAGGATCCTGGAGAGGAAATGCTGCAGAAAGCAAGCTAGAGTGCTGCTAATGGGGGGCGCTGACTCTGACTTCTGGTCGCCCCACGTGTGTGGAACAGAACTGCCCTCTAAGGTCTTCAAGGCTGTGAGCTTCCAGAAGCCGACGGGCAGGCCTGTCTCCCCGGCATCCCTGGGTGGTTTCTGCCTGCCAACCTTCCAGTTAGTAATTGAGCACTTAACCCTTGGCACTACTACCCAAACCCTACCATAAGATCCAAAAAGTTCAGATGTGTTCCTGCTCAGCCACCAACTCTACATTTGGACCTAGAGAAATCTGCTGGACATGCAAGATATTGGGGAGTCTAAAGACGGGGCTGAACCCCTTGATCATTGATTCCACCCCAAGTACCGTTTTGCTCATATTGCTTTGTGGCTGTTTTGTTTCTCACAGTGAGGGGGCCTCCTGGATAACTCTGCACGGAGCACCACAATGTCACTCTTGGGAGGCTGTATCCTAACACCAAATTGGGAGCACACTGCACCCACGGTGAGCCTCAGCACATAACCACAGCAGCAGATACCTCCCAAATAGAATGACGTCATCAACACGACGTGCCGGCTCAATTAGATGAAGAGGGTGACGTGTCCCAGCTGCAAATGCATGGTCTTAAACTTAGCGTGAAAGCGAGACCTTCCTGGAAGAGGTTTCTGGTGGAGGTTCATGCCAGTGGAAGGAGGAGGAGGGAAGAGGCCAGAAAACTGGTGCTCAGGAGGGACCAGAGCAGCAGCAGGTTCCCAGGGAGTGGCCCACCGGACACCCAGGAAAGAGGCTACATCTGCTCCAAACTTCCGTCATTTTCAGATGCCACTGATTTAAGACTCAGGACAGCCCTGTCGGGCTTGGGTCACCACGATGGACACTGGGCTCAAGTCTAGGAGTGGTTGCAGGGATGACACTAGACCAGGCTGTGTTTCTTTCCATTGCACATGGAGTTGCTAAGCATGGGATTCAACTGCACAGCACCTAGCACCTAACAAGAACAGCCATCTTTATGGTGCTTCCATAACGATTACGGCCCGGGAATCCCCATGTCCAATAGTGGCATTTTGAGTTGGAATTCGACTCACCAGCAAAGTCACCAATGGTTCAGCAATTGGCTGCTAATGAAGGTTGGCTTTGCGAGCCCACCAGCAGCCCTGTTGCAGAAAGGTGGAGCATTCTGCTTCTGTGAAGGATGGAGTGCATGTCAACTAGACACTCCTGGGTGAGGGCAGGGTTGGAGCCCAACCTATCAATTAAGTCACAGCCTGATGACACCTCATAGGGGGTGTGGCCTTTTGGATAAGAGAGACACCCAGGGCAGGGGGAAGCGCTCTTGTCCCTCCACCTTCTACTGGGTCTGCATCCTGCATCTGGACTGTTGATCTCATGTTGGCTGCTGGTCTCAGGAGCTGTCAGCAGACTGTCCATCTCAGATTCATTTACCTCTGCATGCACCACACTGTGGCCTTCCTGCTTCATCCCCCCGCTTCCCATTCATCAGTTTCTGCAGCTACACAAGTCCAGAGAAGCCTCTGGCTTACATCTAACCTGGGGACTCAAACTAAGCTGGACTTACCTATTTCTACAACTGTGTAAGCAGTTTCTTGATATAGATCTCTTTCTCTATATACACACACACACACACATATTTGTATACACATACATACATACAAGGCCACTGGGTTTGTCTCTCTAAAGAACTCAATCTAACACAATTTCTGTAAAGGTTACAGCCTTGCAAAACCCTAAGAAGCAGTCCTACTCTGTCCTATGGGGTTACCATGAGTTAGAATCTACTCAACTGCAATGGGGATATTTATGGAAGCAGATCACCAAGCCTTTGTCCCCCAGAGTCACTGGGAACTTCTGACCAGCAGCCTGGTGCTTAACAGTTACACCCCTGGGGCTCCACTCACCCCCAGGGATTCCGCAGCAGCTGTTCTGCCCTCTTTCTGTTGTTCTTCATGTGGATAACAGGGGGGGGGGGGGGGGTATGAAGCCTTCCAAAAGGTCTTCAGAGAGGAGCTTTTAAATGGGGAGAAAAAAAATTTTAATTGGCTCAGTAACTAATTTCCACCTACATTGATTTCGCCACAGGTCACAACAGGATGCAAGTCTTTGGCTTCCTTGGACTTTGGATGGGAGGTGGACTTGTGAATAACAGCCCAGTGCCACCAAGATCTATAAACTGGCTGTCCACACCCTCGGGCCTGCCTCTGCCTGGGGCTGTCCAGCACCATCTCTGACCAAGTGTTGGTCAACAAAAACCTCCCTGGAGAGTCAGAAAAGGAATGCCAAGGCCTGCCATCTCCCTGTGATCCCTGCTTCGTTCCTAACTTAGGGCAAAAATAAATATATAGATATACACACAAGAGCACACACACACAAATAAACAAACCAAAAGCCCACAGGCAGCAGCAGCAGCAGGGCCTGGATACAAGATCAGCAACAGCTCCAGGAAAGATGGATTGGAGGTCATCAAGAGAAAAGACAAGGCCAGTGATAACATGTAAACCAAGACCTGTGACTGCCCAAATTGGCCTGTAGTAGCAACTCAGGGCTGGGGCTCAGGAAACAAACTCCCAGGGCTAGAAATCCCACCCAAGCACTTACACCCACTCTGAACTCAGTGTCCCACCTGTGTGACGTCCGGCTTGGAGGAAGCCTGCTTCTAGGAGTTCCTTTTGAGAAGGGGAAGGGTGGTTGGAAGTGCTCAGCACTGGGCCTGGTCCAGCACTCAATAAGCAATCGATATTAATATCAGACGGTCCCCCACATGGTACAAATGGTTAGTGCTTAGCTCCAACTTCAAAACCAAACTCACTACCATCTAGTGCAGCGGTTCTCAACCTGGGAGTCGAATGACCCTTTCACGGAGGTCTCCTAAGACCGTAGTTCCCATGGTCTTAGGAACCAAGACACTGCACCTCTATCCGTCTCCAGGTGGGTCCACCCACATGCAGATATGCCCACAGACGGGAACCCCACCACTTGAGGAACTGTATTTAAGGGCCATGGCATTAGAAAGGTGGAGAACCGCTGATCTAGTGGATTCCAACTCCTCACCACCCCACAGGACAGGGTAGAGCTGCCCACAGTGGGTTTCCAGGCCTCCCTCCATACAGATTACCAAGAAAGTCCTCCGAAAGACTTCTTCTCTAACACATGTGGCTGCTTATGTAGATTCAGAACCGAATATACAGCAAATGGAAGCATTCATATAGTATCAGTGTACATTACAATGAAATTCTAAAAGGCCGCCACGATTTATTTCAGCATACAGACTAGCCAAGTCATCTGACCTCCTCCCCATCCATCAAAGGGGGGCACAGGCCTGCCTTACCACCCTCCTTACCCTTCTGCCCTCCTTCCCAGGATGCCTCAGCATGCAGTGCCATGATGAACTGAAAGGCATGGTATCAATATGGCACTTCAATTAACTGCATGAAATACAGATAGGAATAAATAATTTTAACATGAGAGACACGTGAATACAAACGCAAGGAGTCAGCATGATGCCTGGGCACAGCTCAGACACTCGCTCTTTGCAGCCACCACCGCAGGCAGAAAGACAGCAGGGTGGTGGCTACAGAGCCCCTGGGTAAATTCAATTTATAAAGGGAAACCTGTTTGTCTCCCCCAGGATTACATTAGTGCTTCTGGAATGAAAAAGAAAGAAAGGGGAATCGGGTTCACCATTGCACACAGAGCCACACCTAAAACAGCCCCTGAAATCCCTTTCACTTTCTTTTCTCCTCTGTGTAATTAGCCACCTCCCTGCCCCACAGCAGTCGCCAGGAAGGGGCAGGGGGGGGGGGGGGGGTGCTCCCAGAAGGCAAATGTTCCCTCTCCCTTGAGGCTCCCAGGTTGCCTGATAGATTGCTTCCCTCTCAGTGGCACCAGGGCAGGAAGCCCTAAGGTCTGCTTCCACAAAGGCTAAAAGCCAAAAGCCAAATCCACTGCCATCAAGCAACCCGAAAACATGACGGTGCAGTTCCACTCTGAAGCACAGGAGGTGCTGTGTGTCAGAAATCCACAGGTTTGCTTCACACGTGTTTTTACCCAACTTTACAGCCCAGCCCCAGAGCCAGCCCCAGCCCCAGCCCCAGCCTGAGTGAGAAATGGTGCTGCAGAGAACCAAATAATAATAGCCCCTTACTCCCGACCACCAGAGAACCGGAGAAGTCAGGGATCAATGACTCTCCTTCCCTGGGACCCTCCACCTGAATCAAGACGCCCCATGGCCAGTGTCTGGGCACCCAAGTTTCTCTGGCAGTTTGTATTTCATGCTGAAGTTTGAAAACTGGGATCACCAAACCTTCAGAACATCTAGTACCGAGTCCCCAGATTACAAAGGTAGATATTTCCACGGAGATAGCAAAACGTGTTATTCCTGGCTGTGGGTTTATGAATGTCCCCAACCAAAGCCAAATCCACTGCCATCGAGTCGATGCCGACTCATAGCGACCCTATGTGACAGAGTAGAACTACCCCTGTGAGTTTCCGAGACTGTAACTCTTTACGGAACCACACAGCCTCAGTTTTCTCCCTCAGAGTGGCTGGTGGGCTCAAACTGCTGATCTATGGTTAGCACTCCACTGCACTAACAGGGCTCCCTGTGTGCCCAAAGCAGGCAATTAATGCAGAGCAAACTTTGTGACCGCAGCGATAGGAAGGGTAGACAACACAATTCCATTTAAAAATCACTAATTGTGAGCCCTCTTTTTTCCAAATAGCTCTGTCCCAAACCTCTCATTCTGAAACTCATAACTACCCAGGAAAGCAATCCAGTTACAGACTGATGTGCACTGCCCCGGTTCAGTGACCCGAGGGGCTGAGGGATGGCCCTACCACCAAGACCCCCATCCATCCAAAACCCAGGCTTCCCACGCCAGGGGCAGCTGCCTTCAGTGCCTGGGAACCCAAGCGCTGGCAGACCACTGGCCTGGGCCAGGGCTGCCAATACAGGGGCTGCACTGTCTGTCTTCTCTGAGCCTGCAAGTAAGACACCTGACTCACAGATTCCAGGGACTCCAGGAGACAGGTCCGGAGTGCAGCTGAGAAACAGACGTGTAACCAGTGCAGTTGCATGGGATCACTGGCATAGTGCTCTGTCATCGCCACAACTTTGAAATTTTAAATCATGTTCTCTTTGGTCTGGTGTTTACTTGCAGAGTCAGGTGGGACAGGGGTGCATGGGTATCCTGTGTGTGGAGTTTGTGGTGCCCAGGAGCCTGGGATTCAGAAGCCTCAATGTGTGGAAGCTCGAGGAACGTGTGTGATGTCTACAGGTGACCGCCAGGGACCGAGTTTCCCACGAGAGGCAGAATCCGCTTCAAATGCAGAAAGAAGGCAGTGGCTAGGTAAGAAACAGGAAGCCCCAGGGGCCCTTCTGTCTCTCCTTTCACGGTGCATTGCTTCCCGGTGTTGGGCAAACACTTACCCTGACAATGCTGGCACAGAGGGAAAGGAGAAGATAAGCAACACACAGGTTCTTTTCCTTTGGGTCCTTCCTTGTTCGTCATTAAGTTGAAGGCTGAGAGCGCGGGTAGAATGCATTCCTATCAAGCAGTGAAATGAAAACTGTTGCGTTTGTTCCGTGCTGTATTTACACGGGCCCGTGTAAACCACCCAACATGCCTGCTGGATGCCCCTGAATCAGTTCCAACTCACAGCTACCCTATCTACAACAGGATGAAACACCGCCGGCCCTGCGCCAGCCTCACGATTGTTCTCATGTTTGAGCCCATCGCTGCAGCCACTGTGTCAGTCCCTCTCATTGAGGGCTGTCCTCTTTCTTGCTGCCCCTCTACTTTACCGAGCATGATGTCCCTCTCCAGGGACTGGTCTCTCCTGACAACGTGTCCAAAGTACACAAGACAAAGGCTCACCATCCTTGCCTCTCAGGAGCCCTCTACTTCTTCCAAGAAAGATGCTGGTTCTTTTGGCAGTCCCTGGTACTTCCAAGACTCTTCACTGGCACCACAATTCACAGGCATCCATTTTTCCTCGGTCTTTCTTACTCAGCCACAGAGTACGGCACATGAATTGTGTGCTTTGGGTAATTCTGCACGCGGGTAGTTAAACACTCGAAAACTTACCATGAGAATTACACAATATAAAAAGTTCAAGACACACTGGATGAATGTATGGATTGTGGTGTGCACCGTAAGAACCCCCAATAAAAGCATTTAATCAAAAAGAATAAGAAAAATAATAATAAAACATTAAAAGATCAAGAGTAAAAGCCATACTAATAGCTTGAATTTTTTATTTTTCTTTAGTTAAAATGACTTTATAGCAGAAAAATATATAATGACAAATTGAGAAAGAGCACACCAAGGCGGGCTGTATATTTTAATATCATTACCAGCACTTTTCTCTCTTGCTTTTTTTTTTTTTTGAACAAAACTGCTCACTAGCATCAAGTTTATTTCGACTCAAAGTGACCCTGTAGGACAGAGTAAAACTGTCCCTTTGGGTTTTCAGATTGTAAACCTTTATGGAAACAGACAAAATCATCTTTCTCCTGTGTAGCAGCTGCTGGGTTCAAACCACTGACCTTTCAGCTAGCAGCCCAACACATAACACTGTATCTTTAAGGCTCCTTTTTGGAACTAGCAGCCTCACCCTTCCTTTGGCACTGAGTCCCACCAATTCTTATGTAGCCAGTACCAGGCCCAGAATACCCTGGGCTTGCTCTGCCCCCTCAACTCTCTCCTGACCTGCAACAGGCACTCTGGAGGTGCCCTCCACCCCGCTGTACCACCAAGACGGAACCGCCACCATCCCTGATCCCAGGCCGAGTTCCCTAGCTGCCTCCCTGCCTCCCTCCAGTTCATTTGCCTCAGCAGACCAGGATGACTTCTCCACCCCAGATCTGATCTGACTTCTGCCCCCACCCCAGCCTCTCTACTCCCTCCCAGCTTGTGACTCTCTCTCTTCCCATCTCTCTCTAGATCACAGCAAAACGTCTCCAAAGTCTATAAAACCTGCCTGGGCTGCACAGCCCGCCAGCCTGCCCCCTCTCGGCGCTCCAGCCCCACAGGCCAACTTTCACATCCTCAAACACATGTGCCACGCCAGCCCCAAGGTCTGGCACATCGTGTTCCCAGCCTGGAATGCTCCCCGCCCTCACTTTCCACCTAAGTCGGTGCCCTTTCACCCTTTCCAATTAAGGGGGTCACTTCCTCAGGGAAACAGCCTTCGCTAGTCCCCCAGACTGGGCTAGCACTCCCAACCCACCCACGTCCCCTCTGTGAACACTATACTGTTGCCAAATGTCCTTTCATTCTGATGGCCTTTATAGTGTGCCACTCCAAGTCCACTCTGTGTACTGTGCTCAGGAAAGGACGCCCGTCACAGAGCTAGCATGCTGTATGACCTCTGTCATTCTTTATAAGCAAGCAAACAAGCAAACACATGAATGTGAACATGATGCTTAAGTGTTTAGTTAGGAAGAAGCAAGCCCTACAATGTCCTTTTCGGAGAGGGGAAGGGTGGTAGAAAGGGAGCTGAATACGCCCTCCAGCCAGCCCCTTATTCATTCCTCCATCACACAGAAGCCGACCCCCTTTCCTCCGTTAGTCTTAGAGCCAGAAGACACACAGTCCCCACCCACTGTCTGTTCACTCCGCAGAGGCCCTATAATGCTTTCATGGTGCCATGGAATCCATTGAAGAAACAGTGTGCCTCTGATCTCAGAGCGCACTGCCCTCAAGTCTACTCTGCCTCAAAGTGACCCTGTGAGAGCAGAACAGCCATTGAGGGTGCCCAAGGCTGTATTGGAAATGTTGGGAAACAAATCTGGAAGCTTGCCAGATGTCCTCCTACACAGTAAATTTAAGAGCCGCTGTGATTGGAAGAGGAGCCCTGGTGGCGTACGCACTGAGCTGCTAACCATGCGGTTGGTGGTTCAAACCCACTAGTCTCTCTGCAGGAGACAAATGAAGCTCTCCGCTCCTATAAAGCTTTAAGGTCTGAGAAATCCGAAGTAGTGGTTCTATACTGTCCTCTAGAGTCATGATTAGCTAGAATAGAAGTGAGGGCAGTGTGCTGGTTTGTTTATCGGGTGATGGTAGGGAGGAGACTGGGTGGTGCTGTGGTCTAGCCATCAGGCTGCTAGCCATTCAAACCCACCGGCCATGCCACGGAAGAAAGACGAAGCTGGCTGCTCCTGCAAAGAATTGCCGGCTCAGAAATCCTAAGGTGCAGTTCTACTCTGTCCTCTAGGACCCGGGGAAGGGAACCACAGTGGGCTCCTCTCTGGCAGGGACGGACGGCACCAGCCTGTTCTCGAGTCCCTTGTAGCTGCTGTTGGCTTAGTAGAAACTAAGTAGCTAAGGACTTGGCCTTCAGCAGACATCTGCCCATCCCTGCCTTCAGCCAGGGCTCTTACTGCCACACCAACACCATGTCCACTGGCCGGCAGCCCACAGGTCCCAACTGTGGCCATCTCCCTCCCACTGTACAACAAACTGTATATATCTACTTCCCACTGTAAATAGTCAGAGTGAGAGCTGAGGGTCTACCTTCCAGTTTTCTACCTTCCAGTAAATATGTTCCTAGCCCTTCTCCCTACAAAAAATGCTTTATGCGCTACCCAGAGCAGGGTCCATAAGGTGTTGTCCTGGTTCCCGCCATAACTTAAAAGGGAAATTTAGCAATGTCAGGAGACCTCGGCGTCCTGCAGAAGAAGGAGGAGGATGTCCTCAAATTCCTTGCTGCAGGAGCCCATTTAGGTGGCACCCGCCTTGACATCCAGATGAAACGGTGCATCTGCAAAGGGAGAGTGATGGCATCTCCATCGTAAACCTGAAGAGGACCTGGGAGAAGCTCCTGTTGGCAGCTCGCGCCATTGCTGCCACTGAAAACCCTGCTGACGTCAGCGTCATCTTCCAGGAACACCGGCCAGCGCACTGTGCTGAAGCTTGTTCCCGCCACTGGAGCTATTCCTGTTGCTGGGCCCTTCACTCCCGGAGCCTTCACTACCAGATCAGGCAGCCTTCCGGGAGCCACGGCTTCTGGTGGTGACTGACCCCAGGGCTGACCACCAGCCCCTCGCAGAGGCCTCTGACGTTCACTTGCCCACCATTGCTCTGTGTGACACAGATTCTCCTCTGCGCTACGTGGACATTGCCATCCCGTGTAACAACAACGGAGCTCACTCCGTGGGCCTGATGTGATGGATGCTGACCCCCAGGGAGCCGACCGGTCTGAGGGCGTGCAGGTGCCCTCCATGCCGAACCAGCAGTTCCCACTGAAGACTGGAGCGCTCAGCCCGCAACGGAAGACTGGTCCGCAGCCCCCACCGCTCAGGCCACTGAGTGGGTAGGAACAACCACTGAGTGGTCCTAAACTGCTCTTCCATGGAAATTAGGCTGATGGGAAACAAAGACAAATTTCTAGACAAAAAAAAAAGAAGCCAGAATCGACCAGGTGACAGTGAATGCTGAGTCACAGAGGGAAGGAGCCCTGGGGGCATGCTGGGTCAGCCATCGGGCAGTTAACCACAAGGTTGGGGGTTCAAACCCATCAGCCACTCCAGGGGAGAAAGATGAAGCTGTCTGCTCCTGTAAAGATGTACATCTTGAAAATCCTGAGGAGCAGGTCTACTTTGTCCTATCGGGCCGCGGTGAGTCAGACTCCACTCTGGAGCAATGGATTAGAGGTGTCCCTGGGTGGTGCAAATGGTTAACTGCTAACCAAAAGGTAGGTGGTTCAGGTCTACCTGGTGGCACCTTGGAAGAAAGGCCTGGTGACCGACTTCTGAGCAATCAACCATTGGAACCCAGGGAGCGTGTTCTACTCGGATACCCACGGCTCACCAGGAGCCGGAATGGTTCTGCACGGCAACGGGTCGTGACTTGGTTAGTGAGAGAAGACGCTTAGGCGCAATCTGTAACCATACCAGGGCCCCGAGACGTCAGGTTTCTAAGGCTAAACCTGAGGGAGCAGGAAAACAAAAAGGAGAGGGAAACGAAGGCCTGTGGACCCAGAAAGTCCCTGGCAGCCTGCCTCCAAGAAAGCAGCAGGAAACTGTTCCCAGAGAAGAGAAGGCCTTGGAAAAACCCCAGGCCATTGTTCGCTGGGGCCATTCATGACTGGGGGTATTTTACTCTGGTGGACACTTCCTCCCCTCCTGAGGTGCCCCTGGGCCGGTCCGTAAGAAGAGCTGACGTTCCCACTACAGGAAAGCCAGGGCGAACGGGGCCGGGGCCGGAACCACAAAAGCGAGCAGGCCTCCTCTCAGCCACACAGCTGCTTCTCGGCATCTGAAGAGACTCCTGGGCCCAGGAGCACACCCCAGAGACTGGCATTTAGCCGCCGCGGGCCATCCTCACCTCCAGCAAGCCTCCCTGCATCCCGTCAGCAGGGACACCAGAGGAAGAAGACCCGGCAGGAAAGCCCCGCATGCGCTTCCGCAGCTTCAGCACCCCCTCCTGTCTGAGTGAGCCAGAGCCTTGACGTCACCTTTCTGTTGAGCACTGCAGAGCCTCATTCATATGGTTCCATAGTGACCCCATGCAACAAGGGCGTTCGTTGCCCCATCGAGTGTACTTGGCTGTCATACCTGCAGTAGGTCTTCCTCCTGCAGGCCTGCTGGTTGCTTCAAACTACCAGCCTTTTGCTTGAAGTTCTGTGGCAGTTACATAACCTCCTGTCAACTTGTGAAGGGGTAGTGGAGCCTGTCAATCAGGTCACAACTTGATGACCTCATTTGGAGAGGCGATGGAAATAAATAGCTCACTGGAGGCCAGATACACTCACTCCCTGCAAGGCATTCCTGTTGACAAGCCACATGGAGCCATGCTGATGACAGCCAGAGCCTGGAAAATGGAGGAGCCAGGTGGAGACCCACACCAACACTAAGATGCTTCCACCGCCACAGGATCCACAAGACTTTCCACCCACTGGCCTGTGATCTTCCTGCAGCAGGCGTCATTGCATGTGTTGCATGAGTCTTAAGAGGAAATTATAGACTGATACTGGACATATGGGCTAATTAATATCGGACTTATGAACTTGATCTGAACTGGGTTGGGATATTTTCTTAACGTACAATTGTTCTTTTATATAAAACTCTTGTACATGAGTGTCTCTGGATTTGTTTCACTATTCAACCCAGACTAACACAAGTGCCATCGCTACTAAAGCCTAGGGCTCCTGCAGCCACATGGGAGGATATCTTTACCCACTCGGTATGGTAGATGGTCTACATCCAGTCCCATCGAGAGCCACGCTCCCTCTAGCTGGTCACACATGGTCACATGGGCTTCCTTCCCAGACCAGCACCCTCACATATCCTCCAGGCCCAGAAAGGCAAGAACCCACCAACCATGGCTTCTTACCAGCACCCCTCTGTCAGCACAGAGTGGGCCCAGGGCCCCTGAACTTCCCCATTACAGCACATCACACCCATGCACAGTGTGCAAAGCTCCAAAGAGGCAGAGGGCCCAACGCCATCACCCTAGTGCTCAGCACAGCCCAGTCCACGGCAGGGGCGCAAACATACTGCCAAGTGTACAGATAGCCCTCATTCTTCATTACCTGTCCCAGAAATGGGATGGTGTTAATCATTCTGTCTTCTGAGTGACTTCTAAGAGCCTTGATTATACTCCGGTTAAAGCATCTCCTACTCTGCAGATTCAGTTGTTCATTCAATAAACGATGCATTAAACGCCCGTGTGCCTGGCACAGTAGTCATCGGTGAACTAAACGGAAGCAAAAGCAGATGCAGCCCCTGCCTTCAGGGCATTACAAATGGGGATGGGATGTTGGCCAGGTATTCACCTCGCAGCAAGCTGAGACACAATCTTGTCCACAGCCAGTCTCTTCTGCTAAACTGTGTCCGACTCTGCAGTCCAAGACCTTTCACCGTGCCTGGCATGCAATGGGCAGTCGTGATGATTGATGGACAGATGCACACAGACAGGGAGATGCACGGGAATGGAGGAGGAAAGAAGGGTAGGTAGCAGGCAGTCAATTATAGACTGAAGGGGTGGACAGACAGACAGACAGATGAATACGGTGCCTAGCACTGTTTGGTGAGTAATGAGAAACAGATGGACTGAGTGGAATGATGAACAGACAGGGGTCTAGGGAGCAGAGCCCCTGGGACGAGCCATGCACAAACCACCACCCGAACTTGCAGAAGATGCAGGGCTCTCAGCAATGTGAGCATCGGGGCCTCCGCCCTATAGCCTAGCACACCAGCCCACTGCCTCCTGCTGTTTCTGAAAGAACTTCACCTGAGGCTGGTATTCTACCTCCACTCTAAACATTCAGGAGGGACAAGCCCAGCTTCATCAGCACAAGTCCCTTCTGCCCCGTTCCACACCCCTCCACTTTCTATAACGGGGAGGGGGGGGCGTCAGGAGCACATTTTGCCTGCACTGTGGAGGGTATCTTACGGCTCTGAAATGTTGACGTCATCCTTGTCTAAGTGCACACTGCACACCGCTGCCTGAGTGTGTCATTTTTAATTGTTATTTTTGTGATTCTTTATCTTCTGCCGTACAGACACTTTTCTCTGAGGGAATCAGAGCTGACTCCGAGAATTTTGATGTCGCTCTGACAAGGGGGTGGGGGTGGGGGAGTGAGAGAGAATAAAAATGACTACAGTAAGCCGGTGTTAACAACAGCAAACCCGGAGCTGCAGCCCTAAACACTTAACCTCCCTCAGAGCAGCTGGTCTCAGAAAGGCACGGGCCTGGTCCTCGGTCTGGTGGCTGTCCTGTCTGAGCTGCTGCATTTCCAGGGTCTGCTTGGCCTTCCGCTGTGAACTTAAGCAATTGATATCCGAGGAGGTCTCTCTTCCCCAGATCTCCCACTGCCGAAGGAAGCGGTAAGTTTTAACCTCTGAGAATAACCTGGCTTTCTTTGTTTCCAACTCCGGCTCAGCACCGCCGTAGAACTCCTCTGGCAGTGGGTTCAGTCACGGACCCTGTGACTAGTCACTGAGCACCTCCCCTGTGTCGGGAACTGCGGCAGGCGAAGAGAATAAAGAAGAGCTGCCCTTGTGCTTGTCCATTCCACATTGGCAGTCTAGTGGAGGCAGACCCTAGGCAAATACTATAAACATGAAGACTTCTGAAAGATTTGCAATTCTGTGTGAGCCAGCCATCTACTAAAAGCTGACGATGCACCCAGCCCATGAGCGCTTTAACAGTAGATGTCATTTCATCCTCCCAAAAAACCTTTACGGAAAGTGGTGCTTGGTAGCTGCCATCAAGTCACCCCCAGCTCATGGCAGCCCCCCACACAACAGAACACAATGCCATCGGGTTGGGGACCAAACTTTGGGATCCATGGGATTCTTCCTGTCCAGTTTTTGGAAGCAGATCAACAGATCTTCCTAATCCGTCTCTGTCTGGAAGCTCTGCCAATACCTATTAACAGCATCTCAACACACTGGCCACCACTAACAGAGAGTGGGTGCCTGCACATGAGGTGCCCTGGCTGGGTTTCCTGCAGGAAAGGCAGGAATCCGACCACTGTAAAGTAGTTCCTGTTAAGGTGGTGGTGGTGGTGGTGCTGGTGCTGGTGCTGGTGCTGGCGGTGGTGGTGTTACGTGTCACTGGGTCAGTGCCAACCCACAGCGACCATATGCACAACAGATGGAAACACTGCCCGCACTATGCCACCCTCACGTTGTTCCTATGCCTGAGTCCATTGTTCCAGTCACTGTGTTGGTCCATCTTGTCAAAGGCCATTCTCCTTTTTGCTGCCCCTCCACTTTACCAAGCATGATGTCCTTCTCCAGGGACTGGTCTCTCCTGACAGCATGCCCAAAGTGTGCAAGGTAGGCAGTATTATTTAAATCCATTTTGCAAGTGGGAAAAGTGCGAGTAAGCGATGGAACCAAGATCTAGGAACACAGCACCAGAGCCCACAACTTAAACCCTAAGCTCCCCAAGCACCGGAACAGGTTGTCCATCACTTGCCACTTCATATCCTATGAGATTCGTCTTGGCTCAGGCAACACTGCTCTTTGCTAGGCCGGTTCTTCAACTGGGACTCCCCTCAGTACTTCCACTACCACCTGGTGCTCAGATGTTTCTGACCCGCAGGCCTCTGCAAGAGAAAGGGGCCCTGCCATCTCTCTGGGCCAAAGGAAGGGCTCATGGTGTGACATGACTGTGGGACAAAGGGAGGCGGCAGTTCGAACCTCTAGTTGCAGGCAGAGTGGTCCCCAGCACAGTTTTCTGTTTTGCTGGTCTTTTGAAACACGAGTAAAAAAGAAGCCCACGTACTGGGTGAGGTCCTAGTTGTAGCGATGGCAGGGAGTCCAGGAAAACCACAGAGGAGACCTCCTCTGGACTGAGTCTCTCCCCACTGTGCCCCGGCCAGGACACTGAACCACCTCATGTCAAACCAAGCCAGGCGCTGGTGATCCCCGGGCGCAGGCAGCCAGGCTGCCTCGCATGTGAGAATACATATGAGCAGGGATCAAAATCCCAGCTACAGGCACCGTATTAATAGCACGGCTGCTATAATTAGAGTCATTTAATGGGGAAAAATCAATGAAATAAATGTGAGCCCATATGGCCTCCCAAAAGAAGCCATCTGAACTTCTCGAGAGCTACAGGGACAATTTAAAGGATCCAGAATCACCAGCAGAAGTTCTTGGTAAGGAGGAGGTCAGCCATGCCTGCAAGAAGGACTCTGGGTGCACAGTAGATGATGGGGTCCCGTGGACAACATCTACTCACACCTGTGAACGCCCCGGGGCTCCTCACTGGCTAAAGGACTCCCTTCCAAGACTGCCTCTTCCAAACCACATTCCGGGCTCAGAGCCTCCAGCCTGAGGCGTCCAGTGCTACTTACCTCACTGCATTAGCGTCCCTCTGCCCAGCAGAGCTGCTTCCTCTAGGAAAACCCCTAGGAGCCTGCAGCCCAGGTGTCTCCTCATCCCTCCACCCAGCGTCGGAAAGAGGGGGGCCGCTAGAAAACCCCACATGAGCGTGCAGTTCCATTTCCATCATTTGGGCTGAAGGGAACCCCTTCTCTGAAATAGCCTATGTGGAAAGGACCCAGGAAATGGACTCTGTGACTTCAGATAAGTCTCCTCTAACCTCCGTGGCCCTCAGTCTCGCACACGGTGAGGTTAGGATGCGGAGAATGAGCCCTAGAGGAAGAGGGCATGGGCACGGACCCTTGAAGAGCACACGTAGGGCAGCGAGCTGACGCACCCGACACAGCAGCCCGAGCAAGGGGGGACATCTTGGCAGGTGGGGTGGGGAGACAGGCCCTGTGCACCAGGAGCAGGGTAAAGCTGTGAGGGGCGGGGCTGCCCAGTGGGAGGGGCAGAGCCAAGGCTCTCAGGTCAGTCCCGTAGGCCTGGAGGTGGACAGATTCCAGTCTGGGGGTTGGACTCAGCGTGGTGCCCACGTTGGAGGTAAGGGAAGTGTGAGCAGCCGTGGAGGGTGCGGTGAGGTGGGGCCGTGCAGAGGAACATAGTGGGGGTTGGAAATAAATCCACACGCCTGGCTTGGAGACTGGCTGGCTGAGAAGGTAGATGCCTCAATTACCAAGAGAAACTGTGACCACTGGAGGAGGGGGTGCGAGAAATGAAGGCAGGGGCCAGAGAGATTTGAGGCTATTACTAAGACACATGTCAGAGCGGCAGGCAGGAATCAGGAAACCCAAGAACAGACCCGGGGCTGGGCTGCCTAGGACTTGTGCCCAAGGGGGCGACAGCAGAAGCCAAGGGCTGGACAGAGAGATTCCTCCCTCTACACTGGGAGGGAAAGGTTTGGGGAGACCCCCGGGGCAAAGAAGGTGGGCCTGGCAGGGACATTCGGAGGGAAGGAAGGAATCCCCGGAGTAGAGTGTGCATGAGGCCAAAGGAAGAGAGGCTTCCAAGCAGGGAGACGGACGCTGAGAAAGAGCACTCTTCAACGCGGGGATCCCAGGGACCTTCGCGACAGCAGGTTCAGAAGAGAACCAGGAGCCAGAAGGCAGGGGCTGGGGGTTTGGGAAGTAAGTCAATAGAGGCTCAAAACGCAAATATTGTTTCAAGTCGTCTAGCTGTGAAGGCAGTAGCAGGGCAACACGGCCCAGCAGCCAAGGGCAGCAGAAGCACAAAGGGAAGTTGTTTGACTTGGTTTATCTTCCTCCCCCTTCCCCCCCCTTGACAGAGGCAATCAAGACTGCAGCGCGTTTGCAGACAAGGAGGACAGTCATGGGGAAGGAAGAGCGTCTCACGGTGCCCTGCGTGGAAGGAGTGGAGGGAGTTCTAACCAAAAAAAACACCAAACCCCTCACTGTCAGGGAGCTTCTGGCTCTCGGTGACGGAGTACACCTGCCGCACGGGGTACACCTGCACCCGGCTGCAGTCCTTAGCGAGGCAGACTGCCACATCTCTCTCCCTCTGACCGCCCACCGTGCTCGGCAGCTGAGCACTTCAGCACTGCGCCCCACGACTCCGCGGGAGTGCTACCAGGGACGCTAGACTGAGGACAGGTTTCCAGAAAAGCAAGAGGAACCGTACGTCCAGAGCGCGCGGCGTAGCGTGGTCCTGCCCCAGATCTACAGTGAAAACAAAGCTCCCTGCTATGGCGTCAGCGCGGATTCACAGCGGCCCGATACACCAGAACAGAACTGTCCCTGTGGGTTTCTGAGACTGTCACTCTTCACAGGAGTAGAAAGCCTCCTCTTCCTCCCACGGAGCAGCCGGTGGTTCCGCCTGCTGACCTTCCGGGAGCAGCCCAACACATAACCCGTATCTGACCAAGCCACAACCTGTGCACGGCACGAACCTGTCACAGAAGGAGAACGCCAAGTTTTCTTCCCACTAAAACAGGTCATAGGAAGGGGGGCGGGGCACACCTGTGAAACCCAGAGAAAAAAACCTTGCAGTTCCAGTGAGTTCCAGCTCCCACAGGTCTCACTGTGTTGTGTGAGCAAACTGTTAGCAATTACTTTAAAGCAAAGAAGAGGCTGCCGGAGCTCGGGGAAATGAGGGCTCATGGAAATGGAACAGCTGAGCCAGAGAAAGGAGAGTACTCACACACGGTGGAGAATGTAACTGAACAATTTGTATAGAAAGTGTTGAACGGGAACCTCAACTGCCATGCAGAACCTTCCCCAAGAACGCATAAAATGTTTAGAGAAAAGCAGTAAGAGTGCTAATGGGTTAGCCCTGACCGGGAGGCCGGGTCCTGTGTCTACTGACAGTGTCCGGAAGAGTTCCTAAACGCTCTCCAACCATCCAACACAGGAGAGCCAAAAAACCCACAAGCCACTGCCAGCGGGTCAATTCCGACCCACAGGGACCCTTTAGGACACAGCAGAACTGCCCTGGGGGTTCCCAGACTGTGCATCTTTATGGGAGTAAAAGGTCTCATCTCTCTCCCGTAGAGCAAACTACTGACCTTGCAGTTAGCAGCCCAACAAATAACCCACTAGGCCATCAGGGCTCCTTATTTAAAAATGTTTTTAAAAACATTTACAAACAAAACACACACCCTCCCAAGCACCACTCATCTTTTAGGAAGACAGGTCACAGAACAAACCCAGGTGCTTTGGGGAAGGAGTGACAAGGGTTGTGGCTATGTTGCTTCAGCTGCTGTGAAGTCTGGATGTCTGTTGCTGTTGTGGCAGTTGTTTTGCAAAACAAAGGGGAAGGAAAAAAAGAGAGTGCACACCTTCTTCACCACGGAGGCCTACTAGACTTGCTTGAACTCGGCTGAATCATGGAGGCAGTGGGGCTTGTGCGGGAGAATTCTCGCCTCCCATGCAGGAGAACTGGGTTCGATCCAGCCAGCGCACCTCATGCACACAGTTGCCACCTGTCCGTCAGTAGAAGCCACATGTGGGCTGCTTTGATGCAGAGTGGTTTCACTGACACTCCCAGAGAGTGACCGACTAAGAAGCCAAGCCAGGCGACCTGCTTCCAAAACTCAGCCACTGAATCCCTCCAGATCACGAAGGTCAGACCCGCTGTGCGTGGGGCTGACATGAGGCAGAGGCAGACTCCACGAAGCAGCTAACGAAAAGGACACTGGTGCTGTGTTCTCAACAGTTTCAAACGTTTACAACCGTTTTCTTTAAAAACAGCAGAACTTCATTACCACCCTCTTCCCATGTCTTAAAATAGCTCAGAGAGAACTGGTGATAAACCCTTTGCCCCATTCTACCGCACAAACCCAATCATGTGAGAATTGAGGATGGAATCATCCCAGAGCCAATACACAATACAGCAAACTTTTGGTAAATGATGGTCAGAACCATTGTTGTTGCTGTTGTTGTTGTTAAGTCCCGTTGAGTCAGTTCCAACGCCTCTCGACTCTATGTACAATAAAACAAATCACTGCTCGGCCCTGTGCCACCTCACAGCTGTTCCTGTTGGAGCCCAAGGTGCAGCCACTGTGTCTATGTTGCTGAGGGCCTTCCTCCACTTCACCAAGCATGATGTTCTTCTCCAGGGACCAGTGATCTCCCTTGACAACATGTCCAAAGTGGGTGAGACAAAGTGTCACCTGTGTGTTGCTGTGATGCTGGAAGCTATTATCACTGATACTTCAAATGACAGCAGAGTCCCCCCAAGTGAACAAGTTTCGATGGAGATTCCAGACCACGAAAGGCTAACGAAGAAAAAAA
>NW_022111372.1:92709568-92711021 GCF_000313985.2 Echinops telfairi
TGCCATGTGTCTTGTCAGTAGAGTGGTCTCTTAGGGAGTGAGCAGAGAGAGAAAGTGTCTCCCATCTCCAAAGAGGAAAATACAGGAGTTCCCAGAATTCTCAGGAAAGGCCATGCCCATACAGAGCTCTCATTGGCTATGATCTGATTGAAAGACTAGACTCCAACCTTCACTCTTAATCCTCTCAAGCCCCAAATTAACACCAGACTATGTAACTACCACACTTGGTATCTGGCCCTCATGTAAATGACCCTTGGGAGAGAGAAGGCCAAACAGCCCTATAATCTCTTATTAGCATCAGCAATGTTGACCCATAACTCAGGGGGTATCTGAATCATAATCCAGCTAAAACCAAGGCTAGTCTCTAGAGAAACTTACAGTGTAATACCAGGTGGCTGAGAAGGCTGGAATCCTGCAGCAGAACTCAACAATCCCAGGTCTCCCTGTGGGCAGAAGTTCGCTTCTCCCACTGAAGTTCAGAACATGTCTTTCCCCTTCACCAGCTAAAGCTTTGTCATAGTCCCCCACTGCCATTCCATTCCATTCAGCAAATATACCGTATACACTCCAGTGTAAGCCAACCTGAGTATCAGCCAAGGCACCTACTTTTACCACAAAAACGGCATTGAAAATGTGCCAGAAAACTCAGCTTATACATGAGTATATATGGTATGGTGAGTCCTTTCCAGGTGACAGGCTTTTTTTTAATGGTGAAATGGATATTCTTTTTATATGTTTGTACCAATATTTGTAAGTCAGCCAGTGATGTTGGTAATCTTATAACCATGAAGCAGCAAAATACAAAATAGCAGAATACTAATAAGAAACAAGCTAGGGTTTATTATTAAAAAAGAGTAGAGGAAATCAATGAAGCACCTTAAAGCTGAACCTCCCTCCACCCCTAAATTGTCTAGGAAGAAGACTCCCAAATCCTACACATTACAAATAATCCTTCACCACACATCATTCTACGTTTAGGTCCTATTATTGAGGCTAGATCCTAAAAATAGTCAAGATAGTATTCTAGATAGTTATTTATACGCAGGGACATAGCTTATCATGCTGTGCAAAGCAACCAAGGTGTTTGAATTATTGAATCTTCAGTTAATCTTCACCCTGCCCCCACACCCACCCCTCCGAAGACAGTAGGAACAAGGAAAACCAGGTTATCAAGGGAGGAGAGTTCTAAAACAAGAAATCCTACAAAAAAGGAAGTCACGTAATCACTGCCCAGATGGGCATGAGGCTAAATGTCTGTCTTCATACAATCTTCAGATTGTAAAAAGAAAGGTAAAGTTGTACAGCTTCCAGATCGCAGACAGAAGTTCGCTGGAACTGGGGCAGCGGGAATTTCTCTCCACAGTTCTGGAATGGGTTGTTCCAGGCCTGGTTATTCCAGGCTTGGGTGCACCATGACTGGCTATTCCACATCTGGCTGCAGTTCCAGCCCTGA
>NW_022111372.1:92713370-92725725 GCF_000313985.2 Echinops telfairi
GGTTTAAATGGAGAGAAAATGTTTTGAGAAACGATGTACAAATGCGCTTTACACAATTGATGTGTGTATGGATTGGGATAACAGTTGTATGAGCCCCAAATAAAATGATTTTTTTAAAAGAAAAAAAAGAAAAGAAAAAACCCAAACAAATCAACAACAGAATCAAAGCCCTAAATTGTGTAGCAGCGGGAAATGAACAGCCCAAGCCAAGGGGGGCGGGGGGAAGATTTTGGAGTCTCAGCGACAGGCAGTATTAAAGGGCCAGGCAAACCCAGCCCAGCCTCCGCCCTCAGTGGGGTTTACACAGCACCCAATTCTTTTTTTTTTTTTCAAAGCCATGTATTTAAAATTTTTTTTACAAAGCAACCTATCACCTTCAAAGTACTATCCATTAAACTTAATGCACTTGTCAAATCTGCAGTTTCATTCTTGGAAACATTTTTCAAACTCATCTGTTTGGGTGGCTGACAGCACCTCCCTCGTTTTTTTCTTCACCTCTCTACGTCATCAAATTGTTGTCCTTTCACGTCCCTCTTCATTGTCAGAAACAGAAAAGGCGTACAGAGCGAGGTCAGGTGAGTCAGGTGCATGGGGCAAGAGAGGCATGCTGGTTTTTTCCAAAAACTGGTGCACTGAGATGGCTGCTGAGCAGGTGCACTGTTGTGGTGGCAAAATCAGTCCTCCATCTGCCACAAATCAGGCCTTTTTGGGTCACACATTGTTATGCAATCTTTTCAGAACCTCTAAATACAAAGCTTGATGAACAGTCTGACCTGGTGGAATGCACTCCAAATGCACTTTCCCCCTCAGGTGAGCTGGGAGGGATAAAGGAGAAAGGGGAAGCCAGTAGGATGCTAGTGCAGCTGACCAGCCCAACTCTTACCACTCAGCATGAGCCCTTGCTCTTCCCTTCACCAGCATGCTTTGCTTTCCCACGTCAATTGTCCACATAAGCCAAGTCTTCCAGGACGTCCTCCCCAATGCTGCACAAGCCTGTCTGCTGCCTCTCCTTCCACCCATCTAAATGCACTACTACTTCTTTCACCTGAACCGTTTCATGCCACCCAACTTGTATCAAGGAGCACTGGTGGTGTAGTGGTTACACATTGGGCTGCGATCTGCATCATTGGTAGTTCAAAGCCACCAGCAGCTCCATGGAAGAAACACTTGGTTTTCTCCTCCCATAAATAGTTCCAGACTCAGAAACCCACCGTGGGTTGCAATGAGTCAGCGAGTTTGTTTTTTAACTTGGATCTATGTAGTATGGCACTTAATAGGTCATCATCCTTTGCGATGTTATTATTTAAGCCAGAGGCAGCTTCCCCAAGATATGGGTTCTAGATCTTCCAAACAAGGAGCTAAGAATACCTGACAATAATGAAAAAGAAGAATCCATGGCTGCTGAGTACATTCTGACTCACGGCAACCCTACAGGATGAGCTTCCAAGTTTCCACAGCTGTAATCTTGACAAAAGCAGAGTGCGGATCGTTCTCCTGGGGAGCGGCTGGTGGTGGATTCAAACTACTGACCTGTCAGTTAGAAGCCAAGTACTTAACCACACTACACTAGCAGGGCTCCTAGAACTAGCCACCATTCTTGAGTTTTTACTGTGTGCCAGGAGGTGCTGTGAGATTTACTAAGCATGCGTCGTTTAACCTTCAAAATCCCTGTGAGGCAAGCACAGTTATTCCCATTTCCCAGATGAGAAATCAGGTCAGAAAGGCCGAGTTCAAAGTCCACAGACGGTGAAGGACAAAGGTGAGATGATCACTCTGGCCAGCTCGTACTAGGAAAAACTCCAAGCAAACTCACTGCCAAGGAGCCAATTCTGACTAATACCAAGCCAAGAGGGCAGAGTGGGATGCCCAGTGCCCCTCAACCCCTTTGGGTTTCCAAGGCTATAAATCTTTCAGGGAGCAGACTCCCTCATCTTTCTTCCTCGGAAGGTCGAATGCATTCAAACCGCTGACGATGTGGTTAGCAGTTCAACAAGCAGCTAGCTCACTGTGTCACCAGGGCTCCCTTTTCTTACACTAGCTGTTGTTGGGTCCCATCGAGTCAGTTCCGACTCATGGTGGCCCTGTGACAAGAGCGAAACACTGCCCGGTCCTGGGCCACCCTCACAGCTGGTCTTATGTTTGAGAACACTGTTGTGGCCTCCGTGTCCATCCATCTTGTCGAGGGCCTTCTTCTTTTACCCTGCCCCTCCACTTTACCAAGCACGCTGTCCTCCTCATAACATGCCCAAAGAGCGCGCGACAAAGTCTCGCCATCCTCCCTGCTAAGGACCGTCTGGTTAGACATGCTGCCTGTTTTGGCACTCCACGGTACTGTCAATAATCTTCACCAGCACCAAAATTCTTATGTGTTGATTCTTCTTGGGACTTCCTTATTCAATGTCCAACTTTCACGTGCATAATGAGGCCAGTGAAAGTGCCATGGCTTCAGTCGGGTGCATCTTAGTCCTCAAAGTAACATCCTGGCTTTTCAAGACTTGGAAGAGGTCTTGTGCAGCAGATTTCCCTAATGCAGTGAGTCATTTGATCTCTGGGCTACTGCTTCCATGAGTGCTGACTGTGGATCCCAGCAAGACGAAATCCTTGATAACTTCTCCTAAAGTCCTGCCTTAAGTACTATTCTCTACTGCCCACTCCCCTTTCTCAGTCCCTACTTGCCTCACATAGTAGTTTTGAGGCAATGCGTGAAAATTCCTTTGCACATAGGCTGTTTCTAGGTCTCTACTGTCCCCATTGAAACCTCCACGTAGGGAGATTTCTTCACTAAGTGTATGCTTTGGACACATTAATTGACAGACAGTGAATGAATAGAGAAAATAAGAAAAACGGTAAAGGAATCTGCTAAGTTACCAAAAGTAAGATAAGGACATGTCATGGATGAACCTCCATGCCCGCATACATGCAGATCCCTGACGTCTCTGAGAGGCAGTCTTCCCCTGGCGGTTGGCAGGAGGAGAGCAGGGGCAGGCACAGCAGGGGCATGTGCAGGAGTGACGCAGTTCATCCCAGAAGCAGCAGGTCCAGTTCGGCAGCCCTCGTTAAGGCAAAATCCCCACTGAAGGGAAATCTCATCCAAATCTTCTTTGCCTCTGGCATTACCTGTTCCCTGGGACGGTGGGGGGAAATAGGTCAAAGAGACTAATCCTGGCTCCCCGGGCCTCACCAAAGGAAGCCAGAGCACGGAAACACATGTGGCGCACCCTGGGCTCGGCAGTTCGGTGGTGATGTGTTCTCTCCTCACACGTGTACCCCCAGCTCCCACCTGAGCTCAGGCACTATGCCAGCTATGTGGATTTGGACTGTGAGTCTTCCTATCTGTAAAACTCAGACAGTGCCAGTGCCACTCTCACTGCAGGGCTGAGGACTCCACAGAAAACAAACTGGCCGGTGTCTGGCACATGGCATGCACCCAGTGTGCGTTAGCTGCAACTGTGCGACAGGCTGCGGGCTGCCATGGTGCTGTGGAGGAACAGAAGGGCCTCAGTGTCGCAGCGCACCGTTCTTCCAGCATGCAGTGCGTGGCCCTAGCATTCCAAGCATAGGAATGCTCAGGACCAGGGAGGCACACCAAATACACCTTGACTGACATGAGCAGCAAGACCTTGCACTGTATTTGGTCTCAGAGGAGAAATGAAGGCACAGACCGTGGGGAGACCAAAACCAGGACTTGCAAATAGGGGCATGGAAGAGCAGGCTACTGACAAGCCAGGAGCTGTGCTGGTGGCAAGTCCAGGCCTGGAGGAAAGCAGAGGCCGGTCCCTGTGGGGACTCATGATTTCATCTGTCATGGAAAGAGACCTGCACTATTGCTAAAATACAGTCCACCAGGCAACATTCTACACCCTGCTTTGGCAAAGAGCAGCCAAGGTCCTAAAAGCTGGAGAGCAGCCACACGGGAGGTGCCTGTTGGTGTCTCCCTGACCGAAGCAGAATGCAGTGAAGCAAGTATAAGGTTCAAGAAAGCAATTCACCCAAAGTACTAATGGACATCATGAACCACAGCCTCTACTACTCTGAGACTAGAGGGACCCGGTGGTGCCCAGTTACCTCTACTGAGCTCTGATCAGGATCGCAAGAGACATTCCTGGACAGAGTGGGAGAAAAATACAGAGCAAGATTCAAAATCTTAAAAAAATACTAGACCTAGTGATATACTAGAGGCCCTTGGAAACCCTTCGAACCTGGGGCAGACCCACCCCTGGGGCTACCCCTTCGCCAAGCAATCAATTGACCTAGAGGGCAAATGACACCAGGAGGAACTTGCTCCTAAGATATGGTGACCAGAGTTTAACATTGGTAAAGCGGGACAAAGTGGGACACCATTGATAAAACTCATATCCTGGCGAAATAGCCACATGGCAGCCGAAAACCGTATACCCTAGCTTGTCCTGCAGTCTTTCCAAAAATCGGGACTTTTTTAAAACGCCGCGGGACGCGGGAAAAATTGTTAAAAATCAGGACTGTCCCGCCAAAAGCAAGACGTCTGGTCACCTTATCCTAAGAACAAAGAACCACATGAGACCTAGAGGAGGTGTTTGCCCAAGAGCAAAATTCGGACGACAGGACAGGGCAGGCGAGGGGGGCAAATGGGAGAGGTGGCCCCTGGGAGGAAGTGGGAAGAGTGCTGTTACACAGAGAGGATTGTACCTAATGTCACAGCACAAAATGCGACATTCACATCAACTCCCAACCAAGTCGCAATGGAATATTCAACAAATAAATAAATGAATATGAGACACCGGGGGGTCCATCCTGCCCTGGAGGGCATCACAACCAGTCTCAGCCCGTGGACATCCAGTAGGCCTGATGCAGACTTGCTTGCTGGCTTGCTTCAGTGGGTTTTGGGATTCAGACACTGGTAGGTCTTCTGTAAGCAGAAGGAACAGTACACACAGAAGCTCCTTCCTCTTCTAAAAATACATGTCTGCGGCTCAGCACAGAGAAGACCATCTACAGCGCATTGCAAAGACCATATCTGCGGATGTCAGGCCCCAGGAGGAAAAGCATTTCCTTTGCCCAGCAGCAAAGGGCATGAAGTTACCCTTTGCCCCCAAGGAAGGTTCTCCAGGGAAACAAACAGCATGAGGTAGGGCAAACCCAGGGACTGGAGCCAGCTTGGCCATCTCCTGCCTCTGCCCTGTACTTCACCTCTCTGAGGCTCAGGGTTTTTTTTTGTTTTGTTTTCCCCCCCAGTATTTTATGAATTTATTGAAATATTTCAATTGGTATCATACCAACTCTTTTTTTCTAATCCAGAATAACCATTTTTTCTTTTTTTCAAAGCTAGTTATTATTAGTATTATTTTAGTAAATCTTTTTTTTTTAGAGGCTCAGTTTTATAGGGGCATTTTGCATCAGAACGGGCTAGAAGGTCGTGAGTTTGGATTGTGGAAAGGGGTGGTGGTAACAATACCTCCCTCCTGGCGTCCCTGTTGTTCAGAGCAGAAAGAATGAGTGCAAGGCACCTAGGACAGTTCCTGGCACAGTGCTGCAGCTTTGTCATTCCTGAAATCCCAGTTTCTGCTGCTCCCTCCTCTCTGGTCTCTCTCAGTCAAGAGATAACGCAGCCCAGAAGGAAAAGAGGCTCGTTTTCTCGGTCCCCACCCCCCCACCCCAGCAGCAGCTTCTCAAGGACATTCCTAGGGGTCTGCTCTGGGCCCAGAAATCTGAAGACAGCTTGTTGGCGACAGCAGGCCAAGAGAGGGAACCACTGAAGGCTCCTCCTGGCCTTGCCTCCACTGAGGATCCCCAGGGAGCCAAGGAAGACAGGGAACAGTCCCTGAAGAAAGGAACTGATGGCCCCCAGGGTTCTTTCCCTGGGGTTCACAGCTGAGGAGCTTTACAAGGTTCTGAACCCTCTCAAGTTGAGTATAAATCTTGGGGTGAGTGCATTTTTATGGGACAAAAGCCATCATTCTCATCAGTTTTTCAGCATCTGTAAGACTCCCTCAAAGGGAGGGGGGTGTCATTTTAAGATTGCTGACATATTCTGGGAACAGAAGAATGTTTAGGGGGAAAAACAATAATAATGATAATAAAGCAAACGCTATGACACTAGCCAGGTGCTTTTTCGTACATCATTATCTCACTGAGTCACCACAATAGTGGAGAGAGAAGGCTATCAGCCCAGATAAGGACCCTGAAACTCAGAGGGGTGTACGACCTCCCCAAGTCCCATGACCAGCAAATGGCTGAAGCAGGCCGCCACCCGAGAATGTCTGAGGTCAAGGCTCACACTCCTCCTCACATACCAGGTGATGCCTCCTCTCATCCGCACCTGAGGGGCATGGAGCGAAGGGTGGCAGAGACGGAGTTCAGCGCCTACCTCACAGTATGATGTGCTTTCCATTATACCCGTCCTGCCCGGCCACCACACAGCTGATACCGAGCAACGCTCCAGCCATCAGGAAGGGCATAAAGCCCGACCTGTGACATCAGCACTGTACCCCTTCATCCCCTCCAGTACAACCCCATTCGAATATCACCGAGATAAAACAGATGAAACGTGCAAAGCACTTCTGTTTGTCAGATGTGTCTGGTTAAGAAAACGAATGGTAAGATTTAAGGTCATTATTATAGTGAAATGGCATGTCCTAGAGATCAGAGGCCTGAGAGCACTGTCAGGTAAACATTGGACTGCTAACCTCGAAGTCGGTGGTTCACGCCCACCAGCTGCTCCTCAGGAGAAAGATGAGGCTATCTACTGCCATCATGATTACGGCCTCAGACACCCTAGATAGGGTTGCTGTGTCTCAATGACAGTGGGCTTAGAGATCAGAGGAACTATCTGAGTTTGATGAACCCCACAGTGTTTCAAGGAACCCATCTTCCGACATCCCTGAAGTCCACTAGATGCTTGACAGAGAGGCCCTCCTTTGGCTCCCATGAGCAATCACATTCTTCCTCCAGCTGCATGCTTGGGAAGCCAGCAGGGCAGCAGCCAGCAAGACTTGGGAGCATGCCTGGGTCCCAGTGCCAACTCTCTGACATCATCTGAGGTGCTGAGAGGTCCTGGAAACCTCAGGGTGGTTACAGGAGGTAACACGCTTCTGGAGACAGACATAAACCAGGAAAATAAAGATAAGACATTGGATAGGTGTCCCTCTGAGCCAGATAGGCCACCAGACAAAAAGCCTGGGTTCTGTTGAACCAGGGTTAGGGGGAACCAAGGTTTGGAGAACCTTTTGACCCAAAGTCTTTCCACAGCCCTACAGGAAACACAGCTAATCGATGTGATTCTTTTAAAGGATCATGTTGATGAGTTTTTTCCCTACTCTTCACAGTCAAATATACCACTCTCGTATAATCTAAGAATTCTCTGCACATGAAACAATGACCCAAAATTGGTTTATTTTATTGAATCATGATGCTATGTGCTAAGCCTTTCATATATATTATTTCATCGAATACTCAAAAGGGAACTGGCATCCCCATTCTACAGATGAGAAACTGGCCACCAAAAAGCCCCGTAGCCTGCCCAAGGTCACAGGAGTGGTCGGTGGCAAGCACAGATTTCTAACTCCCACGCTCTTAACTACTATGAAGTGTCTAATCAAACGGTAGGTTCTGCCCGAGACCTCTTGGCATCCTTGTCTCCCAGTCTCCCAGAGATGTGCTGAAGTTGTTGGCTACCATCGAGTCTGTACAGCCAAAGTCAGGGTCCCCAGGTCCCCGGCCACCATCATGATTGTTGGCATGTCTGAGCCCACTGTTGCAATTACAGTGTCATCTCGTCTGACTTGGATTCCCTTCATCTTTACTGATCTTCTACTTTGGGACTAACTTATTCCACCGTGTTCTCCAAAAGGTATCTTGTGCTGGGCAGTACACTAACCCCAGCAGAAGCACAAGGGGCAGGGGCATATGTGACATGAAGCACACTCAAGGTGAGGCTAGTAACAGGGGAAGGGAAGAGAGGATGTGACCACAAGCCTCCTGTCCCACAAACTGACATACCTCGAACCCTCCCCACTCTTCACAATGAACAATTCTGATTTACTGGGGATAAAAATCCTTCTCAGGAGACAGTAATTCTTGGGATGTTAGCAGACCATCTGTAGAGTAATGAAAGGTGGCCAGAAGACTGCACAGAGGAAGTATCGCATGGAAAAACCAACAACAACAAAACAACCACACACAACACCCTGCAAGTGTTCTCCATTAGGTTTCCCAGAGCAAGTCATGTCTTTGGAACCAACCCATTAACACAAATCAACGTAATCGGAACCACATGTTCCCAGTGGCAGCCCTTTCCCTCTTGAAGGAGCTGTGCAATGCTCTACAAGGGCAAACGCACTCACACACCAGGCCGCCTCGCTCCAAGAATGCCCACCAACCCGCTAGGTTTGCAGGGCTCTGACCAGACCAGCAAAAGCCTGCGAACCTCACACCAACAGTGGAGATCACGAAGACAGGTAAGGAGAGGTAGAAACGACAAACGTGGGGATGTTTACAACAGGCCCTCCCTTTGGAGAGGAACTTTTTCTCTCAAAGGATTTTTGTTCTTAGAAGCCATCTTTCAACACAACTCAGCACTCTGCTGCTTTGCTTGCCTCCACCCTCTTCTATTGGCCATCTCCTCTTCTCCAGCCAGAGGGATCTATCTCTTGGCAACTACCCTCCAACAAATAAAGGCGCCAAGATGAAGTCAGACTTTTCACATTGCTTGCTTCCTAACCCTCCAGAGACAAGTCTTAGGCAGAGCCAAGAAATCAGACCTGGCGCTTGCAGGCTCAGGACTTCTGCGGAGGAGCCCTCAGTGACCATCAGTGAGTGTATCGCCGGGATGATGTGAGCCAGGCATCTTCCGGTTCCCATCTAATCTCTCCTCAATCACTGTGTAACTGTGGCGACAATGACATCCTTCGGGTCCTCCAGCGATTTGGCCCAATACATCTTCCAGCCTCGGAGTCTGGCTTAACCACCATGGTGATTAGGACCTGTGGTCACCTCCAAAGTGCCTTCCGCGAAAATCTAAAGTCAGTTCCTCCTGAATGTCTTTTTACTTTGCTGAACTTTCGTTTTACAATTTTCAGTTAACTCTGTCTAGTGACTCTTTTTTTTCCTCTTGCTCCATAAAGACCCTGTGTTTGCTGCTTGTCCTCAGCCTCAAAGCTGATGTGTAATACACACACCCTACATCTGATTGTATGGATGGAACAAGAAGAGAAATCACATAGGCCCCGTGGATCTTTAAACAGTGAGAGACAACCATATAATTAACTTCCCACCATAACCTCTTAAAGGTACAGTTTTCATCATTTTATAAAATTCCTTGTTATATCTTTTTACATTTTCAGTCCTGGGTGTGAAAATGTGTTTAGTATTCCATGTGTTTACTATCTACTGTGTGAATATAATATAATCCTAAACTACTTCTATTAAACCTCTTTTGGAGAGGAGGAGGGGGTGGGGGAGAACTGGTAGAGTGGACATGGAAGGGGGTGGCTAGTCCAACTATCATTCTAGGGTTTTGTGAATAAGTCTGTGTGTGCCCTACTGTTCCCTGGTCATTTCCTCTCGGCTTACAAATGGAAGCCATGCCAGGAGACCCAGGAACGGTAGGTGAGGGGAAACTCCTCAGATGTCGTCTCTGAAGACTATGTGTTGTCCAACTCAGCTCAAATGGTATCAACTACCACCTAACACAGGGTCTCCGCCATTGTCTATCTGGTGATGGTGACGGTGGTATGAACTGCCATCAAGACAGCCCCTCCCTAACTCCTAGTAACCTCACGCACAATGGAACAAAACACAGCCTGGATCTGCACCATCCCCATGAGTGAGGGCGGATCAAGCCAATATACTCTATCGAGGCCTCATGGGCTGATTTTTGGAAGTAGATTGTCAGGCCTGTCCTCCTAGGCCGTCTCATTCTGGAATCTCCACTGAAACCTGTCCAGCATCAGAGCAGGCCACACCCTGGCAAACAAGCCGTGGCTGCACAGGAGGGACGCTGGGTGGGAACTGAAGCCGGTCCAAGCATGGGAGATGACCACCACTGCCCATGCATTTATCTAGCTACTCTGAACCTAGCTGAAAGTCTTGACCATCTATTTACCTGCTTGCTTGTTTACTTCATGTACTCGGTTTTCTGTCTTCTCCCCAGGAATCTGAGTGGAACGTTGTCTGGTCCACAAGCCCTTAGAACTTTTTAAGCTCAATTAAACAATTATAAAAGTGGGCTCAGGTTTACTGTGTGCTCTGCAAGGCTGCCTGGGCTTCTGGATAAAGACTAAGAGGTCTGTTTCCTCCTAAGGAAAAAGTAATCATCTATGGACTACTCCACCATGATGAGGTAAGGCTTTGCTGGCCACTCCCCATCAGATATTCAGATAGCTCTGGGGAAGCTCGGTTAAGGGTCCAGCCAAAGCTGTTTAAAGCTAGCCTTTTTCACATCTGCAAATTCATAAATTACAATGAGGATAAACAGACTTAATAAGCCATCTCATCCCTGAATGAGTCTATTTATCAAGAGTAGAGTGAACATGTTGTGGATGATGTATCATAACAACAGTAATGAGTTATATTTTCCAAAGACAGCCTCTCCAATCTATCCCATCCCATCTGCTCTTCTACCAATGAAATGCTGACATGCCCCCATTGAGCAGTGGGGTCTATGTTCCTTCTGTTACTTGAAAATAGGCAGAACACTGCAACTACGTTGACCCCCCCAAAAAGGGGGAAGAATGGAGCTGTGTGACTGCAGAGCTAAGTGGGAAAAAGCAATCAGGCATCTGCCTGGTGCGCTCGCTCTCCCTCATGTTCTCCTTGAAGGTGTTTCTTGCAGCAGAGCTTCAAGCAGGTTCAAACCAGTTCAATAATGGTCAGTGACATGAAATCCGAGCAGATTCAAATTTGTGAAATGTGTGTATGAGAAAACTGACAAGTCAAAGCCCTGGACTGGAGACTCAGTGGAATAGTGAGCCCTTTCAGGAGCCTGAGGGAAGAAGGGAATGGAATGTTTCCTGGATTGTGAAGAGCCACATTCAGAGCGCCATAGTCTGCCGCCATCTTTGAGCAGGGTACCGCTGTTCTCAACAGGGCTGCTCAAGAGATTTGGGTTGCTGTGCAACACACGTGCTGCCCTTGTTTTCTAAGAGGGAGGTGACAATTCTAGCAAAGACTCACAATTCTTCCTGTTCCAGGTATCACTTGGGTTCACCCACCTTTTACAAAGTCACATCTGCCCCAGTTTCACTTCGTCAACTATGGATGAACCAAAGAGAACTAAAGTCTCGTTCGGGGGTTTTAAACCACCTGGTAAGGAACCTGAACATTTCTAACAATAAAATACTCCTTCATTGAGTTGAATACTCCTTCAGCTACCCTGACGGCACACCACGCTGGAGAAACCAGAGAGGGAGTCCCAGTAGTTCCCAGACACTCTGGTCTTCCCAGCCCAGACGCCAAATACGTACGTAAGTAATGTTTCAGAGGACTCTGGGTCCCGAGCCTCCAGCCAGTGCTGCCTACCCCAGAGTGCCGAGTAGCAAGCACAATTAATGTCGCTGTGCTTTTTAAGCTAACTTTTGGAATGCCTTGCTCTATACTCAGTCCCAGTAGCTGGAGCAACATCGATTCCAGTCCTTACCTGTAATGCCTAGGTAGTCTCACATGTAGCTCAATATCTAAAGCCTCAAAATGTTTTCGTAGGAAGCCTCCAAATGTTTAAGGTGAAGGAATATCATAAAAATAAGCAGCAGAAAAAATTGGGAAACGACACAATGCACAGAGCTCCTCCCCAGCTCTGCGGTCTCTGGACTCTCTGGACTTTCAGGAAGCTGAGTCTGTCTCCCCGCTGTCAGCTGTCTCTTGTGACTGTTGTGACCCATTTCATTGTCACAGCAGACACTCCAAAGTGAGATGGTTCCCCTTTCAAATGAATTTTTTTCTACAAGCATGTTCACTCTCAGGAAAGCCTCACTCCAGGCATTTTTTGTTGGGAATAAGTCTTGTCTTGAGAGAACATGTTGATAGAACCTGGAGAGAGATGTTTTTAATAAGCAAAGCCCTTTGGTTTCAATACATATTAACTTAACAGGAATATATGTACTATGCCACATGAGTTTCGGCATTACACAACCACCAATTCTAATGCCAGTTGTGCCATCTACTAGCTATGTGATCTTGGGTAAGTTACTTAACTTTTCTGTGCATCAGTTTACTCTGTCTGTAAGAGAAACAATAATAACCCTCAAAGGGGCATTGTAAGAATTAAAGGAGGTAAGTATAGCTGGTACATCTAACACGCTGTGTGCCGGGCACTGCTGTAAAAGCCTGAAGGTGTTCACTCTCTCTCTCTCTCCTGAAGGTGTTCTCTCTCTCTCTCTCTCTC
>NW_022111372.1:92725825-92782146 GCF_000313985.2 Echinops telfairi
CACACACACACACACACACACACACACACACACACACACACAGTGACCACTCCTTTGACATCCTCCTGGTTACCATCATTAGATTAGGGGTTGTTCCTACAGTAGAGTTATGAGGGTTCTGAGATAACTCTGAATATCCACTCTTCTTCATAACATAAGCTATCTGAGGCTCAAACTCATATAAACATGAGACAGGTAAGAATCAGAGGAGGTTGCTAGAATGGGGCTCCTTGGCTACATCTCCAGAAATGCTAACTCAGTAAATCTAGGGGGTATCCGGGAATGTTTTGTTTTGTTTTGAAACCAGCTTTCTCATTCACTCCCATCCTGGTGAGTCCAGGAAACACTTCCTTAAAGATGCTGGTGTGCCCATATCTAGGTCTAATCGGTGATGATGGCAGAAAAGGAGCAGAAACGACCAGCCAGGAGTGTCTGGGCTCTAGCCTCAACTTCTCTCCCAACTGCAGGTTTGACAAACCACGTAACTTCTCCCGGTCTCCATTGCCTCATCAAATTCAATAATCCCACAGATGTCTCCTTTTCCAAAGTCGATCCTATGACCTGTCAGCTGGACAGGTGTCCCCGGGGCAGCTTGTTCTGTGAACTGATAACCACGAAAGCACGGGCCCTCGTCGATTCCGCTTCCCACTTTGAGGGAGACACTAACCTGGCTGTCTGACTGAATCACTGCCAACTTGCACAGCAGACTCGAAGTGCAGGCATTGCAACGCCAGATGAGAAAACTACCTCAGAGAGGGTCTCCCATCTGCTTGAGGTGACACAGCCAGACAGTGACAGAGCTCAAAACCTGTGTGCTGACAATATCAAGGCCTGGACCATTTAGCCATAAAGTTCGTTTTCTTTGCATTTTTTTTGTTCAATTAAGAGCTAGGGATAATGAAAACTTGGCTATATGCAATTTAAATGAGAATCAAAGGAAAGAGTCAATGAAAGGCCCCTCTCCCAGTCAGGACACCATAATTCACTGCTGCCGACTGATCATCAATGTTTTACCCCCAAACATTTCACATCTACACCCACTCAACCCGTAGCCTGAAAATATCCCTTTCAGGAAAAAGGATAGCTCTACATACTATAGTGAAATTAAATATGCAAACCATTGTTCTATAATTCAGATTCCATCTGAAATTATTTGAGGCACAAAAATTACTTTGCACTGCGTGAATGAATTGGGGTTTTAACTAGATAAAGGTTCTACACTGAGCTCTCAACTCAGAGCTTTCATAAACAACAGTGCTCGAGGAGGAACAGGAGAAACTAGGGACCTGACAAATACACAACTGTGACATCACATTCAAAAGCTACCCTCTCTCCTGCAGAGACAATGACAAGACCAACTCGCTCGCTCCTGGGCTCTGGTTTCGTGAAGCACCCACAGGCAAGAATCAGTGGAGCAGAAAGGGGGAGACGTGGGCCAGGTAGGCACCGCACACCTCAAAAAGCAGGCCTTGGCGTCATCACCTGAGCACTGAGAGGAACAAGGCACCAGGTGGGGATCACAGATTAAGCAGGAGGAGAGGCAAGGCAGACAGGGAAGCAGAGAAGTGACCAGGAAGCACTGAGGCTGCTCGGTGGGAGAGGGTAAACAGCAGAAGAAGGTGAACTTTGCCAAGATCTCCCCTCCCTTTCTTAATTCCTCTCCTGGGAAGAACAGAACTTTCCGACAGAGTATCCTGGGCTGAGCTTAAAAGATACAATGGGAAAGTTTCTCATGACGTCTACCCTTTTGTTTCTCTTGCCAAGCAACTTAAAAGGGAACCTAATCCAGGGCCCCTTGCGCCTCCAAACTTCATTACTTCATCCCAGGGGCTCAAAGGAGAGTGGAAAGGGGACAAATACGAGTAGGAGAAAGAGCATGAACTACGGCAGGTTCCAGAAAATGGATTTTACACACTAAATTGTTTGGGTTTCCAAATGTGTACTGTGAGAGATTTTAAGAGCATTTGAAAAACACATGGTACAGGGAAGCTGCACAGTACAAAGCACAGGATTGGAAACCAGGAGAACATGAGTTCTGACCGCAGAATCACCCGGGATCATTTCAACTGCACGGCACCGTCTTCCTCCAGTGTACACATGTGTGATCAGGGGCAATACTAACCTCGCAGATGATCTGATAGAGTAAATGAACTCGTGGTACACAATATATCGGACAGGCTATCGGACCCTAAGTTGCTCTACTTTGGGAAAGGAAGAAAGCCAAAAAATAAGCCAGAAAATCGCATTTATATTTGTACAGTATCTAACTCTTGTGGGAAGAGTGGGGACTGGAGTGGCCCTGCAGTTCTATTCCAATATTCACTATCCTAAATAAACCCGAAACAACTTTTCCAGGAAACCGAAGACCTTCTAAGCCTGCCTCCCCACAAAAAATAATAAACCCACTGCTATTGAATCTACTCTTGACTCATAATGACCCTATAGAACAAGGTAGGCTGCCCTTATAAGTTTCTGGGGCTATAAATCTTTACTGGTGTACAAGCCTTGTCTTTCTCCCTTGGCTGGTGGTTTCAAACCACTGACCTTGAGGTGATCAGCCCAATGAGAAACCCACTACACCACCAGGGTTTCTCAAAAGCCTTCTAGGTGTTTCAAAATAGCCACTAATGCCAAGCAGAATCATGGCAATGACCCTGGAAAGAAGACGAGAGTCTCGAATTCATCTGAAGCCTGAATAGAAAAGAGTTAGAGGTGGGCTAATGAACTGACCCCAAGTAAGATTTAGCTCCTGCGGCATATTGGGTTACATGTTGGACTACTAACCCCAAGGTCAGCAGTTCGAAACCACCAGCTGCTCTGAAGGAAAACCCTGAGGCTTTCTACTCCCATAAAGATTTAGAGTCTCAGAAACTCACACTACATTTTACCCTGCCCCAGAGGGCCGATCTGAGTCAGAACCGACTTGGCAGTGGGGTTTAGTTTGGGTTACAGATTGTAAGATCTCCGTGTGGCACACACAGTGTACAATCACCTACCAACCTTAAAGTTGGCAGCTCAAACCCTCCAGAGGCACCACAAAAGCAAGGCCTGGCAATCTGCTCCGGTAACGATTACAGCAGAGAAACCCCTGGAACAGTTCTACTCCGTAACGTAAGAGGCTGCCTTGAGGCGGCAGCAACTCCGTGACAATAACTAGTTGGGGTTTTGTTTTGTTTTGTTCTTTACGGATTAGATAAAATTCAAATATTGGGAGGATGGGGAAGGTCTTTAAGAGGTAAGCTATAAATGATTTATGTGGCTGGTTCATGAGAGAGGGAGGAAAAAATATCTGAAAGAAGCCAGTTCCTCTCTTCCGAAGGAAAGGATTAATCCTAGATGAAATGAGAAGCCAAAGCCCCAGAGAGATCATTAACCGAATGAACCAGAGGCTTGGCATGGCCAGTTCTGAGGCCCTGCAACTCCACCACTGTCTGAGATGCCTGGTAAGTCAGGCGGCTGGAAAAAAACGAACAGTCGGGGAGGGACAGTGGGCTGTGGAAGTCCTGTCTTTGCTCTAACAATGCCCAGACACGGAGTCAACAAGTCCATGTTTGCAAGGGTTCCCTTCCCCATAGAACAGTGGTTCTCAACCTGCCTGATACCACGACCCTTTAATACAGTTTCTCATGTGTGGTGACTCCGCAACCATAAAATTATTTTCGTTATTACTTCATAACTGTAATTTTGCCACTGTTATGAATCGGGCGACCCTTGTGAAAGGGTCATTTGACCCCCCAAAGGGGGTCGCGACCCACAGATTCAGAACTGCTGACCTAGAGGGACAAAGCACTGTACAGCCTCCAGATCAATGCCATCTCTGAACATGAAAAAATGATCCAAGAAGGCCTACCCCTTGCTACGATCATTACCAAATTAAACCCAAAATGCCTCTTGGCTCAGTTCTGAAAAGATGCCTAGGCAAAAGACAAGTCAGAGAAAACCCAAAATTTAATCACTCTTGCTGAAATAAATCAGTGGGTATTCTTAATGAGTCAGAGGCTTCTTATAGCAAACAGCCTTCATATTACCTGCATATCACTGTGTTAAGGATGCCAGGGCCAGGGTTTAAAACATGAGGGCGGCCCCCGAGTACTGGCGTACACTGGGGTTCTACAGTCAGCAGATGGGGGGGGGAAGGGTCTCTGTGCCATGGATCCCACTTCTTTGATGATTCAAGGGACAATGTGTGGTGAGCTCCAGGACATCTGCTTTGGGAAGAGGATTAACTTTCTATCACTTCATGAGATAAGCTGAAGCCATTTCAAGCAATGAAAGAAAAGTCAAGAAAAACAAAATATTTAGGGAAAAAATCAAACTTTGAAGGAAAAAAAAAGAAAGCACATCTTTCTTTCAGATTCAAACCTCTTCACTTATATCATCAGCAATGGCAAAATACCAAGGGTATTGCGAGAGGATTGGTCAAAAAGAGCCTCAGCCACCAGTCCAGCCCGAGAGCTCCACAATCATCTTGGTCTGTGTAACGGCACTAGCACTCTGGGTGGTGGTGTAGACTGCTCAAACACTCTGAACACCTTGCATCTCGGGTCACACACTATTTTGCGATGTGACTTTGCTATTCCTCCCATCCAGACCCAAACGCACTGTTATCACATTACTGCTGACTCGTACCTACCCTATGGGGTCAGGATAGACCTGCCTGTGGGTTTCCAGGACCCTAACTCTTTACAGGAGTAGAAAGCCCAACCTGTCTCCCACAGAGCCGCTGGTGGTTTCAAACAGTTGACCTTTCGGATGGGAGCCCAAGGCATAACCGCTCCGTACCCCTCCTAAGGAAGTGTATATATCTCCACTCCCTGGAATCTGGCCGGGCATGGAGACTTGCTTTAGCCAACAGAGTGCGCCGGAAGTGACACTGCAAATTCCAGAACCTAGTCCTCAAGAGGCCACCAAGCTTCCATCTTGGCCCTTTTTGGACCACTGCCCTGAGACTGCCACAGCGCGGAGAAGAGCAGGATGGAAGCCCACATGGGGAGAGGCCCTGCTGTCCCAGGGGAGCCTAGCCCCGGACACAGCTGTGTAAATGAGCCCAGCAGAAGCCAAGAGAGCTGCCCAGCCAATCCACTGCAAGGCAAGAAATAACACTACTGTCAGTTTCCGTCTAGAAAGTTTGAGGTGATTTATTATGCATGCAGCAACAAATATATGAAGCAGGTAGATTAGCTGGGGTTTATTTAACTTTTAAAAAATTGTCCTAAACAAACCAAAAAAGACACCCAACTCAATCATAGGTCAACAACATCTGGAGGGCTGGAGCTCTGGAATCGTTCAGGAGCGATGAAGTAGAGATGGGAAAGCACTCTAGGGGGAACTCGGAATTCTTATCTTCCGACCAGAGTAGTGATTACATAGGTGTGTTCACTTGGTGGTCGTTTATCAAGCTGTACACTGGTGAACAATTATCATCTTCTAGCCATAGATGGTATGGGACCAGCAGTGCTTCCTTCTATTGTTACTATGAGTTGGAGCCGACTGGCCAGGACCTAACAATAACAACAATCCTTTCATCTCCTTACCATCTACTGACAAATTTTACTACAAAGCCTCCCTTTGATAATATCTTTGCCTAACTGTATCAATAGACTCAACTCCTACTGAATTACGATGATATATTTTTCTCTTTTTTTTTTCTTTTGTTTTTCTCCAGGTTCTGAACTCTTAATCATCTTTGTAAACCCAACAGTGTCTTGCTCTTAACAGCCGCTCAACACATTTGCCCGAAAGCTGATGGATATCAGGTTAAGGATAAGAGGACTTATCTAAATTGCATGGCAGCAGGGGTCATGTCTCCCTACATGGGAAATTTGGGAAACATGTATGCCCGGCACACACACACACACACACACACACACACAACAAGAAAAAAAAAGTATTTGTTATTAAATGAAAAATGGCATATTTCACCTCACCCATGGACCACTGAGATGATATCAAAAGTAGACAATTATCTGTTGCCATCTATGATTGTTGGGTTTTGTGTAAACTTGGCTGGGCCAGCATTCTCAGTTCTCATTGGAAGTACTGGTCAAATGGCTACATGAGTTCTGGCAATGGGGGGCAGGAGGCGGGTGCAGAAATACCACTATGGTGCTAATCCTAGGAAAGAGAGGTATGAGTAGATAGAGGGGGCAATATCAGGGTCAGATACACAGAAATCACTAAGAACTGGTATGATAGGTCTTATATGTCAACTTGGAAGGGCCAGGATTTTCTCGTAATACTGAGGTCAATTCCAGGATGGGATCTTCAGTCTTTCTGTAATTGAAAGATGATTCATTCAGGCTGTGGCCTATCCTTCATATTAACTGACAGTGTGCAGAAGTGAGTTCACTTTTACTAGATTTGGATCCTGCATCTGGTTTGTAGACATCCTGTTATATTGATCCCCAGAGCCACTAGCTATCAACCCTGGTTTTATTTGGCTGATATCGATTCACTCTGCTTTGTATCCACCAGCCTGTGGTCTTCATGCTTCATCTTCCAGCTTTCTGTTTGTGAACCCCTGCAGCCAGCTAGCTACAGGAGTCAGGAGAAGCCTTCGGCCTACATCTAACCCACAGACTTGAACCAGACTGGACTTACCCATTTCTACAACTGTGGGAACCAATTCTTGATATTAACCTCTTTCTGTACACACACACACACACACACACACACACAAGAATCACTGGTTTTGTTTCTCTAGAGGACCCAGCCAAACACAACTGGATAATCAAAGTCAGAGGAGAGCAGCAGCAAAGAAAACTTTAAGATAAAGGGAGACAGCGATAAGAGAATGGCTGTGAATCAAAAAAAATCAAGAGATGTGAGGGAAAAGATATATTCGCTTTCTAGTGCTGTAACGCAGTACTACAAACAGAGTGGCCTTTGGGAGAACAGAATTGTTCTGTCATACAGTTCTGCAAGCCGGAAGTCTGAATCAGGGGTGTGTTCAGGGCCATGTTGCCTCTAAAGGATCTTGGGGGAAGGTCCTTATCTAGGCTTGGCTTCTGGTGGCCACCAGCACAGATGCATCGTCACATGGAGACCATTCCCCTTTCTCTGTATCTTCTCTTTTACAGGGACAGCACTCAGCTAGGATTCTGACCTACCCTACTCAAGTCTGGCCTCATCTGAAATGATAACATCTCCTAAGAGTCTAGTTCAAAAAAAGGCCAGGGGTAAGACTTCAACGTATCCTGGGGGCACACAATTCAACCCAGAACAGAGCGCAGAAAGAACAGGCGCATGGTCTGCATCTGAGATGTGCTGAACGGGAGCTGTCAGGAGACATCCGGGCAGACATGCTAGGCAGGCAGTGGGAAATGAATGCACGGAACCCCGGGAGAGAAGTCGGGCCAGAGTGTCGATCTGAATGCCATCCTTGGAAGTGAACAGGACAACTAAGACAATAAAATTACGCTGAGCACAGACATTCAGAAACTCGGATCTTTGGAAAACAGGGAAAAGAGGCCAAAGGGCAAAAGAAAGGAAACGAGGAATGGTCAGAGAAACAGAAGGAGAGTCGGGATAAAGCAGGGCCACAAAAGCCCGAAAGCCAGCATGTCCCCAGCATGGACTGCGTATTCAGAACCAGCAGTCAGCAAAGAAACACTGCGTCTGCCTTCCGCACAATCGATCAGAGGGACCCTCCCTCCAGAACACTGTTTGAATAGGGTGCGGCTAGCAGAGCTGGGAGCCTCACACATGCAGATGACAATGCTAACAACAGGCCAAGTGCCACTGCGTGTGTGAGGCGCTGTTAAAGGAATACTATATGCATTGTCATCTTTAAACCTCACACACATCTCTCCGCCCCCAACAAAGTATTTCCTTATTCAGAGCATTTTGCTTAACAGTTAATCGTGAAAGAGCATATCCAGGAGGTCAGACATGCCTGTCTGGTAAACAAACTTCTTCTCATACATATTTTGATGTCGCTATGGAGATTTGAGAGCAGGTATGTAGGTGAAATCGGTTATCAGGAAAAGGATACACACTAGGGGGGTTGGATGGTGAAGCCAGGCCGGTGACTAATCCAGGGTCAAAGCATTCGGTCCTTGATAGCAAATAGATAATGTCAATTTCCACTCTACCTACTTGCAGTCTCGCTCTCCCTCTCCCTCTCCCCCACCCCCACCCTTTGTGGTTCTCACCCCAACCTCTCCCTGCTTGGGGGAAAAACAAAACCACAAGGTTCTGGTTGTGATATTGGGTCCGGTGATGGTCTCGCTAACACTGGTTGAAGGCTGTTTTTTTGTTTTGTTTTGTTTGCTGTGTTTAATCCACCTGCATAGCTGTATTATGACAGCTTCCCAGTTCCCCGGACCTCTGTGAAAGAGAGCTAAGCGTTGGCTCTGAGGTCACAACTACGGAAACACAGGGTGACTGCTGCAGCAAGCTCTCAGGAACGCCTCAACCCTAAGGAAATGTTCCACAAACAGGGAACTAGCGTGGGGCTTGGGAACGCTCTCTCGTTTTGTTCCACCGACAGCTCATTATCACTACGAAGTCATTTTTAATCATGCCCACAGTCCCTCCAGTGGCACTAATTAAAAGATGCCCCCCCCAAAAAAAGTCTTATTTTTCTCATCCAGAGATTTAAGCCATACTTGACAGTAATGAACTACTCGAAGAAACTGGGCTTCAACACTGCAGAGAATTTGCACTTCCACCCCAGAGACACTGAGTCAGACTCTCCATGCTAGCATGAGTCTCCCAGGATGCATAAGAAACCCCATGATCTATTCAATTCACCTGGGGAATCTTATTAACACAGAAATTCAGATTCACCGTATCTGGGATGGAAACACACATTCTTAGGGGGTTGAACTCGGAATAAACTGGTTTGAAACCTCAGAATAGTTTTTCAAAATGCCAGCAATTCTGCAGGAAACCCTAATAATAGCAGGGTGTTTGTTGTGTAGTTTGGTTGGTTTTTTTCTTTGGGGGGAGGGGTGATGCTACAAGCCCATAAATCTGTGAATGCTGTTTGACATTTATTGAGCATGAATAACACCCCCACGTGCTGTGTTCCTGAGGTTGAGCCAACATTCTAGGGAAATGACTTACCCCACACAGAAAGGCTTTAAAAGGTTGGCACTGGACTTACATTTCCTAACACCAAATCTCACCTCGATGAAAACATCCACCACCCCATGCTAACAAGGACACAGAGCACTGAGCTGCTGCCACCTCCTAGCTGAACACGCTGGGCACAGTGAGCCGTGCTCTAAGTCTGTTTCATCCCCGAGTGTGATGGGAATAAAGCCATATAGCAAACACGAAGTGAAAACCCCAAGCCAATACGGCAGATCAAGGGGCAGTGATGAGAGAGGGACACACCGCTGCACCCACCATTCACCTATCTGGCCAGACCACACTGGAGGCACTACATTCTTGCTGGGGACACATCTGATTCTAACCTTGAAGCTGCTCTTTTTAATCCAGGCAGGAGGTGCTGCAGAGATAACCACTTATCACATCACATCATTCGCCACCATGGTGGCCTATCTGGCCCTCTGCTCTGCAGATCTGTAATTGTTTTATGTTAGTAAGGGTGGATCAGGTAACAACGAGTTTCAGAACCATTCTCTCCTTGATTTGAGTGGAGGAGGCAGCCTCACTGTCCATTATAATTGGCAAGGGTTTCAAAGAAACCTGATGTGGTGCATCCATAAAGTGACTATACCCAACCTGGGGCAGCCTTGAAAGTTAAAGAGGCCCCTAGTAATATGCATGGTGAGAGGCGCAGGTCTAACCTCGGCCTTGTGGTAATCCATTCTCGCCTGGGTTACGGTGCTGTGCCGCCTTCCCTTTCCCTTCCTCCAGTTTCGCCTTGGAGAGGATGGAGTGATCACAGTAACCTCAGAGCCGCCGCCTCTCCTTTCCTTCTCATCACCAGCCTTTCCCTGCCTCAACAAAGGCAAAAGCACAAGCCGGTTCTCTACGCAACTGGAGCAAAAGAGAAAGAAGGAAACCAGACTCAAATGGCCACGCTTATCTATAGGACTAACAGGCCATGCAACCAATGGTCTCATCTCCTCTGGGACCAGAAGACTTAGCTGGTGCCCAGCTATCACTACTGATTGTTCTAATCAGGGCAATAACAAATGAAACCTGAAAGATTGGGAGAGAATATATGGATCAGAAGTGAAATGCCTGCAAATAAATGCTGGCTAACTGGACTGGTTGAGACTAGAGAGGTCTGTGAGTCTATTACCAAGAGATGCTCTTTAAACCCTGAACCCAAACTGGCCCCTGAAACCGCCTTTTCTGCTAAAATAGACTGGCTCACAAAATAAAGAATATCGTCTGTGAGTACAGAGCTACTTTAAAAACCTTCTATCTGTGAGGCTGCGAAGGGAAGGGGCAGGGAAACTAGAAAAATGGAAAGGGAACACCGAGGGTGGAAGTACGGAGAATGACCACGCACTGTCTTCTGAACACCGTGGGCAACACATGCCGGGATGAGAGCACTGCAGTAGGTGATGCAGAAATGCAGTCTTGCCGCTGGTCCCGGCTGAGGAGGAAGAGGCAGGCCGGCGGAGGAAGGAGAGGGGCCTGCCTGCTGTCAGAATCACCTAGCACACCAGGATTGGCTGACGGTGCTGAAGACCGGACTTGGGCAACTCCACACAGAAGTTGGTGGCAGGTCTTCCGAAGAAAACCCAAAAAAGCTGCCGGCCCAGGAATATAGAGACGATAGCCATGCGCGCATGTGTGCACATGCACACACACCCCCCCCACACACACCTTTGCACCACCAAATGACTCCCAATCTCAGGGAAGCTTCAGTGACCAGCATGTGGGTGACACCTCATATGGCAAAACATTTCCTCTGAAATTTCCCCACATCTGCAGGGTGTTTTAATAACCCTTAATTACCAGGAAGAAGAAAGAACAATACGTATTTTAAAAATGTCCTTCTCGATGCGCTTCCTTTATTTTCATTTCCCAATCATTTTAGAATTGCCCGGGAAGGGCCCTAGTTTACCCGTTCCAGCTTAAATGAAGCAAAAAGAAAGTAAAATCCTCTCCCAGCATAATGACGCACTTCGTGGCGAGACGCTGCTCGCACGCCAAGAAGAGACCGGTGGAGGAGAACCATGCAGGAGGTAAAGGGGAAGAGGGCAGACTGCAGGCATAATCCTTGCATTCAAGTTCACTCAGTTTTGTTTGGATGTTAAAGAGAACAGCACTTTCAATGTCTGACGTGCACTTTGAATCCTTACTATCTCCTGGCATCGGAGGCAACCTGCCAAGGGCCTCCCAGTGAGCCCCAGCGCATGCAAGGAGACAATGCCTATCCTCTGACAAAATGTAACAAAGTCAATCCAGGGGTTACAAGGTCCATTCCTAAATGTGTCTTGAAGTAGATTTTACAGATAGGACAGAACAGGTGCATACGCCTCTCTATTTAGCTTTCCTGAGTCCCGGTAGCACTGACCTGCTAACGACAAGGGCAGCCCATTAGCTTCTCCATGGGAGAAAGATGGGCTATCTGCTCTCTTATGCACAAAACTCACCAAAAAAAAGATGCACAAAAACTCAGAAACCTTCCATAAGCACGTTATGGGGCAGAAGTGGTTGAGAGAGATGAAACGATGTACAGATCTGCTGTCTGGGAAACCCAATGAAACATTCTAGTCTATCCTAGAGGGGCCCCGAGCATTGGCGTCAACATGATGGCAGCGGGCCAGGAGGCACAGAAGACTTGATGGCGACAGGCTTGGGGCAGGTATTAAAAGGGTTAAAACCTAAAAGCTGTAAGCCGCTCAAGTGAAGGTGATTGTGATGCATTTGTGGCCAGATAGGTGTTGGTTCAATTGTTTCAAAATGTAGGTCAGTTTACTTCAGATTAAGGGCAAGCAGCAGTTGGCCCTCAGTTGGAAGTTCATGAGCAGGGGTTGTCTCTACCGCAGCGGCTCTCGACCTGTGCGTCACAACCCCTTTGGGGGTCGAATGACCCTTTCATAGGGGTCGCCCAATTCAGAACAGTGGCAAAAATTACAATTATTACCTAGCAATGAAAATAATTTTATGGTTGGGGGTCACCACAACATGTATGAAAGGGCTGCGGCAGTAGGAAGGTTGAGAACCACTGCTCTACAGGGAGTCTCATGAAGCAATGCATCTATTTCTCCAGAACAGGATACCAAACAATCTCCAATATAAGCGAGCTACAGGGATTCCCAATCAGTAATAATGGTTAACACACTAGGCTGCTAACCAAAAGGTTGGGTATTCAGGTCTACCCAGAGGTAGGCCTCAAAAGAAAGGCCTTGCGAAGATCTACTTGCACACAAAAAAAGCAGCCACTGAAACCCCTCAGGAGCATATTCTGCTCTGACACCCCTGGGCTTGCCATGAGACCTACTTCAGTCCGTAGCATGAAAAAAGCCGAAGGAACAAGACGCAGGAAGGTTGGCCTGGAAATTAATTCACTCTAGTGCTGAGATGGAAGGAGACAGCATCAACTGCAGCATGTGCATTATTAGAAGACTCAACATTTCTGGGTGACAGGGAGAAAGATACACTGGCTGGGAAGAGCTGGCATTGAATAATCGCGTACCTGTGCCAGGCACTGGGTGTATATGCACTGTGATAATCCTTCCAGCCATCCTGTTACATGGGTTCTATTACCATCTTCATTCAGAGACATGTCTGAAACAGTCTCTATACTTGGGACCACCCACAGAGTAAGTGGCAGAGCCAGAAATGGACCCTCACATTGACCTAAGAGCTCATGCTACTGACTACAGTACTATATAGGTGTGTATGTATATACATACATACAGATTGCCCACTGCCGTTGAGCTGATGCCGATTCATAAGGGGTGTGTGTGTGTGTGTGTGTGTGTGTGTGTGGTGTATGTATAATATATGCATGTACATACACACAGACACATATACATGTCACCTAGCTGGTGGGTAGGAAGGTTAGGATTCTAGCCCAGGTGTCCCATCCCTAAAGCCCATGCTCATCCCTGTACTCTCCTCCCCTTACCCCACCAACTCTGCTGTCACCATTGATCAGACAGGGCATCATTTATAGAGGGCTTGCGATGGCAGGGTAAAAAAAAAAAATTGCCCCAGAGATGTTCAGTTCCCAAGCTATCAAGTGGGGGAGTCAGGACTTGAGCCGAGGTCCACTGGAATTCAGAGGCTGCACTCTGAAGCTTCTAGCGCAGGTCCAGGCAACAAGGCCAGCAGAGCACACAGGCTCTCACCAGAAGCCACTGAGGAGGTCAGCCCTACTGCTTGCCACTTTCCAGGCCCCACCCAGCCACTTCCTGCCTTCTATTAAATAAAATGTAAATAAACAGGAGCGTGGTTTCCTCCTTCACAGTAGATTAGAGACAGTCAACCAAAAGGGGAGGCCAGTAATGGCAATCTCAGTGACTACAGCAGACGCACGGGAGGGAAAAACATGAACATTGAAACGCACAGGCTCCAAATTACAGGGTCTGTCAATGAAGTGTGAAATGACAGGCTGGAGTCATCCAGAAGGAAATGGACTTCTGCTTATGCATCCTCTGGGTTTTGAGAGCAAGGAGATGCCTAAGAATGTAAGCCAGATTCTCATCAGATGTGTCTTAATATTTCGAGTACTGGCATTTGCAAAAGTCACAGGGCCTTGGTGGAACCAGTCATAGATGACAGTGAACTACCCCGCACTCCACCCCACCCTACCCCCAACGTCCACTTTCATGGCCAGCGACTCAGGAAACCAGCCTGCCTCCTGGGCCTCAGCAGAGGGTTAGGGTTAGCCGCGCCCTACCCCACCCCACCACGCAACCCCCTGTCCTTTCTGTCGCTCAAATCCAATAACCAAGATCACGGTGTGCTGAAAAGTTGTGTTCCAACAGCCAAGCAATCCTGGGGTGAATCCTTATGACCCTGCTGACAACTCATGACTGACCTGCTCACCACCGTAATCTCACAGACTGCCTAACCATCGAGGGGACTCCACCCCAGGGTCTCCGTGTGCATCAGAGCAGAACTGTGCTCCAGACGGAGATCACCTGGCCTTTCTTCTTCCAGAGGTGGCTCAAGGTAGACCTGAACTGCCAACCTTCCCCTAGCAGTAGAGAATATCACCATTTCAATCATCCTGGGATTAACCTCAGGATCCACAAGGTTAGAAGTTCAAAACCACCAGCCTGTCCAGAGGAGAGACAGGGCTTTCTACTCCCTAAAGAGTTACAACTCATGGGCAGTTCTAGCTGTCCTACACAGTCGCTAGGAGTTGGCAGTGGCACCTCGATGGCAATGAGTCTGGTTCTGGGGGGATGACCCGAGAGCACATAGTGAAAATCCAATAATCCTCCCACGAATGAATGAAACAAACGCCACAACTTTAAATAAATTCCATCACCCTCTTTCAGCGTCAGCTTCCTGATCTGCAAAATGGACAGGGTGGAAGTCCTACTTTATAAAATTGTGATGAGGTTTAAATGAGTTCATTACATAAAGTGCCTCATTGGGCCTTAGACACTATCCTCATATTCCATGAGTGCTGTAGAGCTAACTTTCAATTATCTAGAAAACCAACCAGGAGCCAGTTCCTATTTCCTACTATACTGAAGGGCGGGTGCATCAACTCCTCAGCTTGTCAAACATGTGAGCTGCAACTGAAGCAAATAGCATCCCCACTTCCTCTATTAAAAAAAAAAAATCTAAACCAACCTTGTCTACTTGGTCACTGTACTTTTGTGAACTAAAAAACTAAAATTCTCCTGTAGTAAGTGAAGACCTACTGTCCCTTGGGTTAACTAGCAAACTGCTAGCAAATCTGGTCCGCAGGCCCTGTTTCCCCACCAGCACATCTCCTTGGCCACTAGAACTGACTACTCACCTGCATCATGCACTGGGCTCCACACAGCCTGGGGCTGCCTGCGACTGCAGGGGGAAAAGCAACATGGTCGCAGGCTGATTGTAAAGCTGTGTTCCGAGCACTGGTCTCATCAAGAACACCTAGAAATGTTACTTTCTGGCTCAAGAAATGTTTCCTCCTCTAGGCTCTGGACTCTCTGCTGGACAGAAAGGCCTCCTCATAATATTGGTTCCTGCCTTATGGTGTTGCCAACTGAGCTGTGAAAGAGAAAGAGAGAGGAGGGAACGTCCTGCATGTCCTAGAAGGAATTTATCAGCTGTCTAAAGAACTACCATAGGAAAACAATCACCCCTTGAACTTTAGGTGACCTGTGGGCAGGGAAGAAAGAAACCAGTGCTGTCCAGACTGATGCCTAAGAGCCTCTGGGGCAGAGTCACCTCCAGCCGGGGAGCACAGACACCCCTAGGCCCTCAGTGGTGGGCAGAAGAGGCCTCCTCTCGGCCACCTCATAAGAGAGCTCCCCTACCATCCTCTTCCTCCAGAATACACCCTTTGCTCTTGACCAGTGTTCCCCCAAAGTGAGCCATACCACCCTCCGGGGAGAATGGGAGCCATCCAGAGGGGCTGAAAAAACAGATGTCTACACTTTATCCTGAATTATGGGCTATAGCACAAAATGTTTTCATTGTCTGGGGCGGGGCACTGGGTTGGTTGGTTGGTTGGTTGGTTGGTTGGTTGGTTGGTTGGTTGGTTGGTTGGTTGGTTGGTGAGGGACATTAGGTTAAATAAGTTTGGGAGCCTATGTTCCATACAGACGATGGTGGTAGTAACAATGATAATAGCTCACGCTGAGGATGTTGCTATTGTTAGGTCCCATGGTCCATTAGCTCCAACTCACAGAGGCCCTATGGACGACACTGCCCTACCCTGCCCATCCTCGCAATCGCCCATACGCATGGGCCTGGGGTTGCAGTGACTGTGTCAATCCATCTCACTGAGGTTCTCCCTCCTTCCCACTGACTCTCTACCTTCCCCGGCATAATATGATTTTCTAGGGACTAGCCCCTCCTGATAATATGTCCAAAGCACATGAAACAAGGCCTGGCCATCCCTACTTTCAGAGAGCATTTCTAAATGTGCTTCTTCCAACACAGATACGTTTGTTCTTCCGCAGGCCACGGTACAGGCAATATTCATGGCTAACCCAAGCTTCAAAGGAACTGGCCTTCCCCATCCATTGTTCAGATGTCACACGCAAATGAGGTGACTGAAAATACCATGGTCAGATGCACCTTATCCTTCCAAGTGCGATCTTTGTTTTTTTAAAACTCGAAATAGGTCTTCTGCAGCAGATGCTGTCATGACTGTTGCTTTCATGAATGTGGATTATGGATCCAAGTAAAATGAAATCCATGACCATATCAACCTCTTCTCTAGTTTACTGCACTATTGCTTTATTGGCCTAGTTGTGAGGATTTTTGTTTTCCTTGTGTTGAGGTATAACAAGGAATGTGGTCCAACAGAATGGGGAAACTATTGAACAAGGCTATTAATATCGCGTGCAAGTAAAATTCTGCTGATGGTAACTCAAAACAGTGGCAGCAAAGCATCAACAGAGAGCTGCCAGGATTTCAAGCCTGATTCAGAAGAGGGCATGGCATGCTGACCTCAGATGGATCTTGGCTAAAAGCAGAGGATGTGTTTCAATAACCATGCAAAGGCATTCGACGATACAGGCTAGAATACAAATGCGTCTCATTGCCAGGAGGACGGCACTGAGTAATTTTTAAGGGGGAAGAGTTTGGGAGCCTGTGATCTAGGGACTTCACCACTCGCTAAACTACTTAGCCAAGACCTCTTCCCAATTTGAGGGTGAAGGGAAGGGCTTCTTGTACTTGTTGCAGGGAACTCATGAGACAGACCTCAAAAAAGATGCATATGAGAGAATGAAAGGGGAACTGGCCCCATCTTCACTAGTGAGCCCACTTAGAAGTCCCCGTCAACTTTTTCATTCTCTGTCTGGAGTGGCAGAGGGCAGAAGTCCTTGAATAAATATTTCTTCAGCATTTGTGGAACAGAAGAGGCCAAGTACCAGGAAGATTGGGAGGAGGGGAAGGCACAGATTTTGCCCCAACTCCTAAAAAGTACTTCCTGCCCATTTTGCTGAAAGCCACATTCCTACTGTGACACTCTTGATGCCCTGTCCCATGAATAAAGCCTCCTGGGAAATACTGTTGTCATCAGTGCACTTCTCTGGGCTCTCTTGTTCCTTAAGTGTGCCGAGGACCCACTGAGACACAGCTTGGGAGGACCACTTCCCGTGGGCGTCTCAACCGTGAAGCGTGGTGGCAGCCAGCAGTCTCACCTCCCACCTCTGCTGCTGTGTAATCAGCCTCCTTTTAATCTTGCCAAGCTCCGTGCTGCCTGGCACCAGAGGCCAGAAGCTGCACATGGGTAATAATTTAACAAATCACCTGTCTGGCCCTCCTGCCAGGACACCCACTCTGGGGCTTACACAGCTGCTGCTGCTCCGGCGCCAGCCCTATGGGACGCCAGCCAAGCGGGCAGGTACACCAGTCCTCAAGGCCCACCCACGTGTGACTCAGTCCTGCCACAGAGAATCAAAGTGGGGTACTGGAGGAGGGACAATGCTCGGCGATGCCGCCTCCTGTCCCATGCTTAGAGCCTCTGGGAGAGTTTTCGATCTTGCCACTACGCCAAAGGCAGGGCTGATAGACAGAGCTCTCTGCCTATTGAACTACAACGTGTGAGATGGCTTCAACAAGCTCACAGAAAAATGGTGGAATTTGTCCACCAACCTTTTGAAGCCCCCTCACATAGTATTCTCCAGAATTGAGGCTTCAGACATGCTCTGGGACACATCTAGCAGACACACGCAGCGCAGGGACAGGCACCAACAGCCCCTCTGCAGCTTCTGCAGAGGGCCACCGGAATACACGCCCAGGGACACCTGGGACAGCCAGGGATCAATGGACTGCCCTGTTTCTCTGGCCCTCAGAAGTCTTCTGGCTTTGACTGGGTGCTGTCAATACTTTTCTATCACTGGCTATTTAGCGGAAAATAAATATTTAAGTTTTCCTTCTGACGTGTTTCCGCCTCACACAGCTTCCTGCTTCCGTGAGTCTCACTGTATAGTCATGAAATGGGGGAGTTTGCCCCAAAATGTGTGCAAGTCACCGCCAGGTAGCCTGTGACCCCGGCAGAAGCAGCGGAAATGATTCCCCGACTACTCCCTGGCGCCCGCTTATCTCCTGGGTGTTTGGCAGCAAAGCACTGAAAGACCTGTCCAAGATTCCCAAGATGACGACCACGCTCAAAAAGGGACGTTTCTGGCGTGTCGGCCTTCCAAGAAGAACACATCGTGCTTCCCAGAGCAGGAGGGGAGGGGCAGCGACTAAGGAGAGACTCCCTTGGATACATCGAGCCGCCGGCAGCAAGGAGCTGCCACCGCAACGGCCACTGTCAAGTCCTGTCAACAGGCGCAAGGTGACACGCAGACTCTTACAGCACGGCAGCAGAGGGCCGTTCTCTTTTCTTATTTAAGCTTCCCACCAAACACTCAGCCTGAGAGAGGAGACGGGATTTCCCCCTCGCAATAAATGCTTATACCAGTGCTCTGACACTAGCTTGTTTCAAACGCACAGCAAGTGGCGTCTAAAGGTCACAAGAGATAAAAGAACCAGGCTTCGCCAACATGCACACCGGGAGAGCTGGGAGCTGCCCTCAGTCTGAAGTGAGTGTGAGGAGAACCAGGCGGAGGCGCAGAGGCAGACTGAGTGCCAACTTCTACAGGGCCAGGGTCCCCAACGTGGTGTATCTGCAGATATTTGTCATTTTAAAGGAACAGACACAAGGGTGGCCCCACGCACCCCATTTGCTTCCTGAAAGTCAGAGCCCTTGCCTGTCAGGAGGGTGACGTGCTCCTGTGTTCAGCGCAGGCTTCAAAGCCAGCCGGAGTCCATTCCCTGGCTCCACCCTCACCAGCTGAGGGCCAAGGCCAGCGTGACTGCATACGTTTCCTCAGCTATCAAATGGAGAGCGTGACAGCGTGAGAGCATCATGCTGTTGAAAGGAATTCATGAGAGAATGTAAGTAATATATTTAGCACAGTGCCTGGCACGTGGAAAGCATGTCATAAACTAGCAACCATCAACAGCATCAAGAGTCCCTCGGTAGCACCAATGGCTAAATGCTTAGGTTCTGATCAAAAGGTTGGCAGTTCAAACTCACCTGGAGGCACCTAGGAAGACAGGCCTCTAGATCTGATTCCAAAGGTGAAAGCCCTATGGAGTAGTTCTACTCTGTGCACGCGGGTTGCCAGGGTGACGGCAATGCACAGGGGTCACCATCATGGGCATGCCCATAAATGGGGCTTAATGGTGAGGCCAGACTGTGAAGGCGCTGACCCCTAGGTAAGTCACTCAGGCACTCAGCAGACCCACATTCACTGTCGGTGCCCCATATGCCAAGCACTCTAGAGATAGTTAACTTCTCCCACCCCCACCACCCAAAAATAAAACATTACTGTCAAGTTGGTTCTGACTCAAGACATGCCCCCCACCCCCACCCCTACCCCGCCATCTGCTATAGAGCAGAACTGCTCCACGGAGTTTTCTTGGCTGTGAGTATATGGAGGTAAATTGCCAGGCCTTTCTTCTGTGTCACTGTGGGCTGAGTTCTAACAGCCAACCTTTCGGTTGGGCACAAATCACCCAGGGACCTTCGAGGTTAGAAGTAACAAGGGTGAGTAGCCTGGGGTCCGACCTTCAATCCGTTCAGTCGACTGCAGAGAGGGGCACAGAAACAGGTAGTCACATTAGTGTCCAAAGGGCCCAGATAAGGGTCAAAGAAGGGCCACACACACATGCAAAATGTAACAGCACAGCCCTGTACCCCGATTTAGACTGTCTCGTAATGGTGGCATGGTACCAGATACCATGTTGAATTGGGTTCCTCCCAAAGAATTATGCTGAGAGGCAGCCCTGCAGAGCTCTCACTGACACAACACCGACAGGGCACACTAGCCGCGGGCTAAAAAGTTCAGTATGAACCGGAAGAGCTGCCAGATTCATATGCACAAAAATGAAGATAGCCTGCGCTTCAGAAATCAACAGAGTGAAGCATGTTTACCACAAGAGCACATACCACCCCCAAACATCAGTCATGGACATGTCGTCATCGGACAACCTGCTGGGCAAAGGTAAGTCTACACTGGCGTCCTGTGGACAATTCATCAAAAAGTTAGTGCAACATTAAGGATGAAGAGTGAGCCGACTCTGGGCCGAAGGCAGTAAGGAAGAAAAACAGACGAGAATCTCCAGGATAACTATACCCTGCTCAGAAGTTGGTGTCAAAGGTCCATTTTCCTTATGAAGCTGGCAATAATGTCCTAAGATCCCACCATACGACTCCCAGAAGAAATTTTTTATAGAGGATAGAGTGTAACACATCAATAGTTTACCACCTCCAGCTTTCCATTTACTTCAAAGGGCTGGGTCAGATGTCACTTTACAGCAAACCTATAAGCTTAGGCCAATTAACCAGTATAGCTCAAAAACCTCTGTCTAGATCTGACTCAATGTATGATCAACTGCACACGCAATGAGCAAAGGGCGAACACGAGAAACACTGCACTTTCAAAACACTACTATCAAGCCAGTTTTAACTCACAGAGACCATACAGAACTGCTCCATATGGCTTCCAAGGTCGTAATCCTTATAAAAGCAAACTGCCACATCTTTCTCCTGGAGTGCAACTGGTGAGTTCCCACCCTCAAGCTTTCTGTTAGAAGCTTTCACCACCATGTCTGGGGCTCCACACTTCTCACTCACTGCCAGTTCTCATATGCATGTGAAAGTTGGACAGTGAATAAGGAAGAGTGAAGGAATGCATTCCCTTGGCCACTCTGGCCCATGGATAAGGAATGCCAAAGGAGAATTGATGAATTTGAATTGTGGTGTTGGCAAGGAATCTTAAAAGTACCATGGACTGCCAAAAGAACAAGCAAATCCATCTCGGAAGAAGTACGGCCAGAATGTTCCTTAGAGGCAAGGATGGCAAGATGTCATCTCATGAACATGTTCTCAAGAGAAGCTAGTCCCTGAAGAAGGACATCATGCATGGTAAAGTAGAGGGGAGTGAAAGAAAGAGGAAGACATTCGACAAGATAGATTTCACACAGTGCATCAATGGGCTCAAACCAAGTAACAATGATCAGGATGGCACCGCCGTGGGCAGTATTTAAGTCTGTTGTACACAGGGTCATCGTGAGTCAGAATGGCTGGATGAAACCGAACAGCAGCAAGAACAGAAACAAAGAGTTGGCCCTGGAAACTGACTCACTCAACCAGGAGGGTTATCCAGATCTGGTACATATTAGATTTCAATAAATACACAACTAACCTGAGTATCTAGGTAAAATGCCAATTCTGTAGGTCCAGAAGACATCACTGCTGCTGGACCATTCCCTGAGAAGCAAAGATCTAGGCCACCCAACCCGAGTCCAAAGATGAACATGTCTCTTGCAATGAGGCACCTCAATGGGTTGCACACAGCTCCAAGAAGGTCATAGGAACTAAGGGCTCCACTATCCAGAAAAATACGTATGTACACTTGCAGGCATGGACACAGACAGGCAATTTCTAAAGTTTCTACTAAAGACAATCAAAGGTGTTTCCTCACCTTAGTGATGGGGTCCAAGGACCCCAAGTTAATAACCTTTGCCTTGAAAAGTCTGCCAATCATTGTTGTGAGCACCAAACTAGCCTACGGTGGTGTGTACGGGTGCATTCCCTGGGTCAGTTTAGCCCGTGTGGAAGTAAGTCATCCTCTTTCCTTGATCCAAGGTAACATAGCTGAGATGCCTGGAAGATGGGGAGCAATAAGTGGGAAATAATAACAGGATACTGGGAAACTCTAAGTTCTACCTTAAGGCATGCACCTTCTTTACATCCTGTCTGCCCTCAGTCAGGTACAGACTTGTTGAACCCATATCTACCTGGCTGTGCCTTCCTAGACAATGCAATTCTTCAAAGTCAAGGCTCAGGGACAGAAGGCAAGTCCTCCCTGCTGACTCTCCTACCTAGCTATTTGAAATCCAGTTTCGTCATCTGTAAAAAGCAATTCAGGATTAGAGTTCACTTCACTCTGTCCTGAGTAAGAATGAGAAAATGAATACTCGTGTCTGGTGCATTACAATTGCTTACTAGATGTTTCATTGCTTTTATTTTTATGGCCTGATAAACATGAACAGCTTAGGGACCATTCAGAAGAGAAAGTTCCTTTTTTTCTAAATGAAGAACATACAGCTAAGCATCCTCTCTGGGTCCGAGCACACCACCCACTCATCCCACTGCTGTACCGAGATAGAGATGCCTGCTGTCTGAGAATTGCTCCAGTGGCCACCTGGTCATCTCCTTGTTGTCAGGTACCACTGAGACGCTTCCTGGCTCACGTGCCACAGAACAAAACGTAGCCAGTCCTGCACCATCCCCACAAGGGCTGTGTTTGAACAGGGCTGCAGTTGCTGCATTAGAGATTTCATTGAGGGTCTTGCTGTTTCTCACTGACCCGTTACCCATTACCAAGCATCATGTCCTTTGCTAGGGTCTGACCTCTTCTGAGAACGTGTGTCCAACATATGTGGGGCATCAACATCCTTCCACCGAAGAAGCACTCTGGCTATACTTCCTCCAAGACGGATTTGTGGGTTCTTCTGGTACTTAGTGTTCCTATCATAATTCAAATGCATCAATTCTTCCTTATTCACTGTCCACCTTCCACATGCTGATGAGTGGAATGAAAATACCAGGGGTTGGGTCAGGCACACCTTAGCCCTCAAAGTGACATCATTTCTCTGTAGCACTTTAAAGAGGTTTTGTGCAGAAGATTTGCCCGGATTTCTTGACTGCTGCTTCCATGGGCGTGAACTGTGAAGTCATCTCCTTAGCTCCCTGTATCACTTTTCACTGCCATCTCAAACAGTGAGGTTGGAAGAAGTTCTTGCAATGGTGAAATGTGCCCTTTGACCTCATCAGTACCTATTAATCAAGCCTTGTCTGCAGAGAGCTTCAGGCTCTCCAGTCACTCTGGATCCACAATGTCTTCCTTCCCTGCACAGGAAATGCTCTTGTCCCTGGACTAGGGTCATTCACAACCTGTCACTCGGTAATTATCTTCCAGGAACCACAGTGGCCAGGCATCTCTCTCGAACACTAGGTCTATACTATCACCCAAAATCTTCAGCTCTGGGCTGGCAATGCTTTCTATGACCCTTAGTTCTCTCAGCACCCTTGGCTAGCAAGGCCAAACTCAAGCACCCTTCATAGCATGAGATAGAAACAGGTTCAGGAATCAGGCATCAAAGACCCAGAACAAAAAATCATATCATTGTGAATAAGTGGGAGTGCAGAGTGGAGACCCAAAACCCATCTGTAGGCAACTGGACATCCCCTTACAGGAGGGTCTCGGAGAGGAGACAAGCCAGTAAGGGTGCAGTATAGCACTGAGGAAATATACAGCTTTCCTCTAGTTCTTTAATGATTCCTCCCTGCCACTATCATGACCCCAATTCTACCTTACAAATCTGGCTAGACAAGAGCATGTACACTAGTACAGATAAGAGCTGGAAACACAGGGAATCCAGGACAGACATATCCCTCAGGATCAATATTGAGAGTAGCTATACTAGGAAGGTAAGTGGAAGGGGAGGGGAGAACCAATCACAATCATCTACCTATACCCTCCTCCCAGGGAGATGGACAACAGAAAGGTAGGTAAATGGAGACATTGGTTAGTGTAAGACATGGAATAATAATAATAATTTATAAATTATCAAGGGTTCATGAGGGAGGGAAGGTGGGGGGAGGGAGGGGGAAAATGAGGAGCTGATACCAAGGGCTCAAGTAGAAAGAAAATGTTTTGAGAATGATGATGGCCACAAATGTACAAATCTGACTGACACAACGGACGAATGGATGGATTGTGATAAAAGTTGTATGAGCCCCCAATAAAATGATTTAAAAAGAAAAAGAAATGAACCCAGCAGACTTTTGTCAAAAGATCTCAAAATCTCTGGACAAGCAAGTTTCACAAATTTGTACAAGAATCAGTTTGCCATGAAATGGTGGAGTGGATGTACTGGTTGCCTGTTTCCCGATTATAATTGAAAGAATTTAAACTTGAAATAGATACAACTAGATAATTATCCATGTAAAAAGGTTACATTGTTGTACTACCTAAAGCCAGTGCCCCATCACTTGTGTATAAAAACACTATTCAGGAACGAAAGCTGGGGGCAGGTCAGCGTTATATTCTCATCGCTGAGCACCCCTGAGCCTCTCGAAGCAATGTCCCCAAAGTACTGTCCGAGACTCACCACGTTAGTCCCCCAGGGCTGCCTGTGAAAGTCCCATCCCAACTGGTAAATTGGGAAATCAAAATGTCTGTGAAGGGAAAATACAATTTCTAATAAATACCCCTCTTGGTCATGGGGCTGCAAACCAGAGTCGGCAGTTTGAAATCACACGCCGCTCCACAGGACAAAGAGGAGGCCTTCTGCTCCTGTAAAAAGTGACAGTCTGAGGAGCCCTCCGCGGCCAGTCTTCCCGGTCCCACAAGGTCGGTCGACAGGAGTCAGAAAGGACTCGGGAGCAGCCCGTGGGGTGGTGGTGGTTTTCCAGGTCATTCCAGTACACACAAGAGGTGTACACCAACCTACAGATCCACTGCCTGGGGTGGATGGGGGGAGAGGGGCGCGAAGCAGACAATATAATACAATTTCAAAGGCTTCGCAGACTAACTGGGGCAACCCACTTCTCCTCAGAAAAGCGAGTCATTGAGGGGCAGAGGTCTTGTTATCAAGGTGGAACATTCACACTGAGGAGAGTCTTAGAACGGGGCTGAGTCAGCCTCGCTCCGCCTTGCAGGCCAGCTGAGACAGACAGCTCATCTGCAAAAGCCAAACAAAGTGTGGACACAACCTCCGTTCCCAACCTGCCAACTCCTGGTCCCAGGCCAGCTTGAGCTTCCTGCCCTCAGCATCCATGGGATATCCCTACATCCTTGCAATAAATTCCTCTTGTAGCTTCAGCTGGTTTGAGCAGGCAGTTGCTCCTTGCAACCAAATCACTAAACATCTTGTGCTAGGCAGCCCTGGCTCCAATGTCCAGCAACCTTTTATCCCAAGTCTAGTTGAAAAAAGGCCAGGAACCAGGGCAGTGTTCCTCCTAGGGACAACAGATCCCAGGAGTTGATATGGCCCGAACTTTGCCAGGGGGATTCTAAGGGTCACCCTGCCCCCCATCCCCACCCACTTCTACATCACTATGAGCAAGAGGTGTCCCAAAGGGGCTTTAAAAGCAGAAATGCTCTGGAGTTCACAGGGCTCAGCCCTCCTGCTAAAAATGGGCTAAAAATAAGGCCGATGGCAAACCCAGAAAACATTAACTGATGTGTTCGTGTCTGTGCTAATAAGCACGCTACAATTCCCAGATTTATACCATGTGAGATTCCAGTGGATGTGGTAATATGTATTTTCCAATTTTATAGATGAGGGAACCGAAGCTAAGAAAATGTAAGCAACTGCCAACGTGGCACAGCTAATAAACACTGAACCAAAAAAACGCCAGGGTGCATACTCTTACCCATCCGGCCATCCCGCTTCACGAAGTGGAGTAAGAGGACAACAGAGAAACCTTAGAGAAAGCTGGTATCTAAGTGACAGCCATGAAGGGCCCTGCCTCCCAGTAGCAAACCAGTCCCTGACCCCAGTGGCAGTAACCCACCTGGGGTCACAGCACCAAGAAAGCAAGGGTGTGCAAGGGTGGTGGCAGAGGCTGAGCATAGCTGGCTGCCAGAGAATTCAGTGAAGTCTGGCTATGGGCCAGATTGTACAGGATGAAAGTGGGGAGATTTGTGTACAGCGCATGGTATGTGGAATCTTCCTTTGTGGTTCCACAGAGAGAGGAAGGGAATATTCACTCCCAGGCCTAGCAGATCTAAGGAAACCTCCCAAGAGGCAAGCTCTCAGGACTCCTGGTAGGCCAATGGAGAGTGAGCGAACCTTACTTACAGCCCCAGAGCATGCTCTGGTACTCTAATCATTACAGTGAAAATGCTGATTCCCCAAACTCCCAACATAGACCCAGGCCTATGGGGACTTTTCAACAAGGCACCTGAACTTTGCAATGTTAGTTCAAGGCTGAATGCATGCATTGTCCACCATATTCGTGGACTGGGTAACCAGGGCAACTTAACAAGTATGGGTGAAGTACCCATTCCGGTCAAGACCGCAAGCCAAACAGTGATGCTGTGCCAACTGCAGGAGGTCCTGTACCAGAGGTGGACGAGCACCACAGGGCTGGCCAGGGTGGGTCAGCGATGCAGTCTGTAGACAGAGACTGAAAAGGTGGCCCGGCCCAAGATTCACTCCCAGCCATGGCTCACAAAAAGCCCACTTTAGCCTTTCACTTTGCAGCAAGAAAACTCATCTTATGAAGCAAGGCTGTCAAGACACCATCCACTGGGCATCCCTCCCTCTTCATCTGCTCCTTTTCTCTTCTCCCACTGAGAGTGGGATGGCCCCACAGTGCTGCCTGTCCCTCTTCTCTCCCCCTTGCTTTCAATGGTGACTGTGGGAAGGTGACACTTTGCTTCCTCACCTACTCCACTCCTGTTTTTCCAGGTACCTGCTAAGCTGGTACCTGGATGCTGGGCTGGCACCTCCACCCCCTCTTCCCCTGCCCACCTGTTCCTCTGCCTGAGTTCCTATTTCTGGCACAGGGAAGAGGACTGACATTTACTGAACTTCCAATTCCTGCCAGGCACAATGCTGGGTGCTTTCCAGCTTCCTTCACTGAAAGGCATCATCCAAGTCTGGGATTCCCAGGATGCAGAGCCCCATCGCTGTCTCCTCCCTTTACCCTGGCTCCCCGTCTCACCAGGGGCCACGCCTCATCCGTGTTCCCTCTCTCTCTACACCCCATGCGGTGCTCTTTCAGGCTCCCACTTGAGTCCTTTTCTTCCCTCTTTCCCTACCCAGCCTCTCTGGGTCCTAGTTGTCTAGTGTTGCTGTAACAAGCAGACCACAAGTAGATGGCTGCAACACACAATATTTTGTGTTTTCTCACTGTTAGGATTTGTTTTTTTCTTTCTACTATTCGGGAGGCCAGAAGTCCAAATTCCAGGCACTGGCTCTAGTGGAAGACATTGTCTCGGCTTTGGAGGAAGGTTCTTGTCTGTTTACAGCTTCTGTTTCTTGGGTCCTGGGCAACTGATCATCCTGAGGTGTGGTTCCCCTCACCTCTGCTTGCTAGCTTGCCTGCCAGCCCTAAGGGCACAGCGGATACTCAAACAGTCTCATTAAAAGAATTTTTTAAAACCTATGCCCACAGGGGATTGTCCAGCCCATAGAGCAGAGGTGAATGGCTCTGTAGGGTTTGTGAGGATGCAAAGCTTAGCAGCAGCGGCACTCTCATGTTTCTCCCCAAGAGCAACTAGCAGGTTCGATTCACCAACCTTTTGGGTAGCAGTCTCCTATTTCACCTACTCCACCATGGGGGCTTCTGAACCACAAGCATAACTCCAAAACCAAGGCCACTGTCATCAAGCCCATTTTACTCAGGGTGACCCTGTAAGACAGGGGAGAGCTGCCCTTTGCGGGTTTCTGAGACTACAATTCTTTCTTTTTAAATCATTTTATTGGGGACTCTTACAGCTCTTATCACAATCCATACATACATCCATTGTGTCAAGCATATTTGTACATATGTTGCCATCATCATTTTCAAAACATTTTCTTTCTACTTGAGCTCTTGATATCAGCTCACTTTTTTCCTCCCCTACTCCCCTCGTACCCTCATGAACCCCTGATAATTTTTTTTTTCATGTCTTTCACTCACCTTCCTGGTATCACTACTCTCATTATTGGTCCTGAGGGGTTTATCTGTCCCAGATTCCGTTTCCAGCTCTGATCTGTACCTGTGTACGTGCTCTGGTCTAGGCAGATTTGTAAGGTGGAATTGGGGTCATGATAGTTGGGGGCGGGGGGTAGCATGAAAGAACCACAGGAAAGTTGTATGTTGCCTCAGTGCTATATACTCACCCTGACTGCTAGTCTCTTTCCTGTGACCCGTCTGTAAGGGGATCTCCAATTGTGAGACTACATTCTAATGGGAGAGGAAAAGCCTTGTCTTCGTCCAGCAGAGCAGCTAGGGGTTTCTAACTGCTGACCTGGCAGTTAGCAGCCCAGCTTGTAACCATGACACAGAAACAGCGGGGCTCCTTACCATCCAAATGTGTGTGTGTGTGTGTGTGTGTGTGTGTGTTTTCTCTGAAATTCTAATTTAACTGAGTGATGATCCCACATTAAATTAGTAACACAGATGACTACTTTATTTCCCAAACAAAAAGCAATATATTTTCAATTGAATTGGCTTCTTCAACTAAAGACAAAAGAATAAATCTATGCATGACAGACAGCTAAAATTCTCCAACTGTAGAAAAGTAGCCATCGCAAGGTTAACAGTTTGAAACTACCAGCTGCTCCTTGGAAGAAAGACAAGGCTTTCCATTCCTATAAAGAGTTACAGTCTCGGAAACCCACAGGGTGGTTAGTTCTACGTTGTCCTACAGGGTCACTATGAGTTTGAATGGAATCGGTGGCAGTGAGCTGCATTTTGTAACCAGAAGTATATGGTTTAGGATTTACAACAAATATATGGGGGGGGCACTACTCTTTAATCTGTAACCCTGTGCCCCTGGTCTTGCTTCTGTGCACACCCTGAGCACTCTGCTCCTGGGTGCCAAGGCCGATCACATTATCCTCTGCGCAATACCTTCGACAACCCCGCTTTCTGCTCCAGATCCATTCACTCCCATTCTCTCAGCCTACACTGCACTTGCCATACCGCCCCCCCCTCCAAACCAGAACTCCTCTTTCCCAGACACAGCCTCCCAGCATCACTGGCAAGACGTCACCATCTATTCCTCGGATAGAGTGTGACTGTCCTCTATGCGGTCAGTTGGCTCTGCTACCGGATCCTCACTCCATACCATTTCGTTATGTTCCCCTCTAGGAGGCCCATGAAGGAACAGGCAGACGAAGCTCTCTCTGCCGTCTCAACAAGGAGGACCCTTGATGATGCTGTGGGTGAGGCGTTAGGCTGCTAACCACGGGTCATCCGTTTTAACTTTCCAAGTGTTCTTCATGAGAAAAAGAGGCTTTCTGCTCCCATACAGGTTTACAGTCCTGGATTCCCTGCCCAGGCTCGCTGAGGGTCATGACTGACCTGATGGCAGTGGGCGGTCTCAACAGAAGAAGCCCTCTGAAGTCCCCGCTGCACTCAGCCCAGTGCTTGGTACCCAAAAGACACACTCCTTCAACATGTTCTTTCCCAGTATCTACTGTGCACCAAATGCCAAGGGATGGAGGGAAGGTGTGTGTGTGGAGGGGTGGGGGGGGGGATAACATACCAAAAAAAGAAGACACGGTTCCTACCTTCAATAGCTTTCCATCTAGCAAGGATGTGACCAATGTGAATCAAATCTTACTTAATCAGTGCACAGTTAGCAACAGCACTGTGCTGCAGAAGGGAAGCGCATGAGGGTCAGGAAGGTTAGCTTCAGGAAGGGAGGCTGGAAGGAGTCCAAGGGCTAAGACGTGGAAGTGGGGAAAGTGTTCCCAGTAGAAGGAGCCGCCTATGCAAAGGCCCTGTGGTGGGCAAGACCAGAGGATGTGAAAGAAGAAAGGGACTTTCTTGTTTAGAAGGTCACAGGGACGTGCTCAATAAAACATGTGGGGTGACCAGGAACCAATGACTCTAGGCTAATTAGTGATGCTAATAAAAGTGACCAGTCATAGCAAAATTGTTCACTTAATAAACCAAAAATAACAGAGACCTCTTTTCCATTTGAGAGGCATTTTCTCCTGAGACGCAAGCAGTGCCATTCTCTTTAAAATGAGTTTCAGCTAGACACCAGAAAATCAAGCAAGACAAGAACCTGGTAAAGTCATGGAACCCTGTGTAATGGAACCCCATTTTCTTCTGAAATTAGCCCGGCTCGGGGAGCAGCCTGGCAATCCTGCCTTGATAACAAGAGCAGAGGCTGAGGACTAGCTAGCAAGTACTGAGCACTAAGACTCTAGCCTGCATGACTATATGTGATCTTGCCAATACCACTAAGGTGGGTACCAGAACCACTCGCAGTTTATGGGTAAGAAAAGTGAAGCTCAGAGATCTTCAATAATTGCCTCTGGGTGCCACAGGTAGTAAGGAGTCGAAACAGGATCTGGACCCAGGTCAGTGGGGCTCCGGGGCCTTAACCTTGAACCACAGCACCGCACTGTCTCACAAGCGGGCGGTGCGGTCAGCACTTCTGGAATCTTATTTATTTACTCAACTTTGCTGCCCTGGGGATCTAAGTCACTTAAAGAAGGAACACTGACCACGCCAAACACTGAAATAATTTCTGAAGGAATGCGATGAGACTTCGGCTGTCAGAACCTTGTCAGCACACTGACAAAGCGAAAAGATAAAATCATTTCTGAAGGAATGCGATAAATCTTTCGGCTACCTTCCTGTTCCAGGTCCCCCTCAGAGCTTCCCAGCTTTTACTCCAATTTTAATGAGGAAAAGTTTTCTAGTTCATTGCAATACTTAATATCCTGAGAGAACAGGAATTAGAAACCGATGAATCTTCTCCAGCTAAATCCCAGCCAAAGTCAACAGACCGCAAGGCTCTCTGGTCGGCAGGTGGCTGTTTTCAGTACCTCACACCGGAAGGAGGGGGGGGGCTTTCAGTTACTGGAAAGCCCTCGTCATGGTTTTCCCAACTCTTGACAAAGTTGTGAGTTTTGTCTGAAGGGAAAAATCGTGCTCTTAACATGACAAAGCTTACCCTGGACAATTCCTTCTCCTGGTCTCAAAATCTGTCTGGAAGTAGCCAAGATGCAAGGATAAATGCCTACCTGTGTGGACAGCACTGTTACCACCTGAGGCCTGGCCAAGTGTCCTAAGCATCATCCAAATGGCCGAAATCACCAGCAGATCTTATTAAACAGATCATAGCAGTCCCGGTCCCAGAGTTCTTGACCAAGGCTGAAGCTGGCTCCCCTTCTGGTCCTCTCGACTTGTCCTCAGGAACCCCACTATGCAAAGTCTAGATCATGTACGCCTATTTTAGAAGGTGTTCATAAATTGCATTGCCCACACTACTTCCAGCCTCCAAGTGATTGCCAAGTTACCCAATTCCCTGCCACTCTTTGCAAGGCACTGGTAGGTCGGCCTCCCTTCTGGAGGAGTGAGCCCTCTGTCCAGCATGGCTACTGAGCACAAAGTCACTATCAGAGAGGCCATCAACAGACCGGGTATCCAGATCAGGCTTTTGGCTTCACGACAAAACCTTACTACTGTGTTGCCTTGTCAATGACACCAACTAAAACCCACTGCCATCAAGGTCATGCCAAGTCATAGTGGCCCTCTCTCAGGTTTCCACAAATTCACTGCGTTATGCCTCCACTTGTCTGACAGTGTGTCGTCCTGGGGTGGCTTTCATGGGGCTATGATGCTGGATGTTATACCACTGGCATTTCAAATACCAGCAAGGTCACCCAAGGTGAACAGAAGAGACCTTGTCTCACGTCCTTTGGACAGGAAAGACCAATCCCTGGGAAAGGACTGGTAAAAGGTAAAAAAAAAAAAGAGGAAGACTCTCAACAAGATGGATTGACCAGTGGCTGCAACGATGCGCTCAAACATCAGAACAACGGGAAGGATGGCACAGGACGGAGCAGTCTTTCACTCTGTGGGACACAGGGTCGCTAGGCGCAGGAGCTGACACGCTGCCTCTTCACCATGACATCTCTATGGGAGCCTTCATCTTCCTCCCATGGAGCCGCTGGTAGGGATGCAGCACCAACCTGGGAGAGAACAGCCCAGCAGCACCTGGCCCACAGGTGGTGAATTACAAAGGCCAAAACACATTTAGAAACCAAAAGGATTAATATGGAGTTGTGACAGTTAAGGTTTTGTGTCAATGTAGCTAGGTCAAGACTGTCAATCTTTGGAGTGTTAAGACCGACTAATCAATCCCCATGATGTTCCCCAGGGGCTCCGGCCACCTGGTTCCAGCGACCAGTGTCTACAGATGCTCAGAAAGAGTAGCAGCCCAAGTAGCAGGGGAGCGCAGACAGCAGAGAATGTGCCAGCCCCTCAGCTCCTGGGACACTCGTGAGGCCACATATCCAAGGGGGCTTTCTCCAAGTTCATAGAAAAGTGCATTTCAGAGATAATGAAATTTTTCTACAAACTCTTTGAAACACCTTCATATCTAACTAGTGATGTATATAAAAGTAACTTTCCCTTCGGTGGGGGAGAGGAGAATACGGACAGTTACCAGACAAGGATGCATTCAGTCAGAGGCCGCTCTGAGTATAGCTGCACAATCTACAACAGAATTTTCCACAGTGCAGAAAACGTACAGCTTGCAGTGGACAACGGGTTGTATCCTTTCACCGTATTTATTCAGTCGGCATGCTGAGCAAATAATCGGAGATGCAGGAATTATATAAAGAAGAGTGTAGTGTCAGGACTGAAGGACAGCTGATTAACAACCTTCCATACGCAGGTGACACGATCATGCTTGCTGAAAGTGAGGAAGGCTTGAAGCACTTGCTGATGACGAGCAAGGGCTGCAGCCTTTAGCATAGACTACAATTCAATGTAAAGGAAACCAAATCCTCCCAACGGGGCCAATAGGTACCATCACGACAAATGGAGAAAAGGTTGAACTTGTCAAGGATTTCATTTAATTGGATCCACAATTAATGCTCATGAAAGCAGTGGTCAAAAGAACAAAAGATTGGGTGCATGAATAAATGTGCTGCACAAGATGTCGTTAAAGTGTTGAAAAGCAAGGATATTACATTGAGGACTAAGGTGTGCCGTGGCATTTTCAATCTTCTCATATGCATGTGAAAGAAAGTTGGAATGAGAAAGACAAAAAAAAATCAGTGCATTTAAACAGGATTGGTGAAGATTATTGAAAGTACTGTAGGCTGCCAAAAGAACAAAGAGCATTCAGAATGCTCATTAGAGGCAAGGATGGCAAGACTTGATCTCACATAATTTGGACATGTTATCAGGGAAGACCAGGTCCTGGAGAAGGACATTATGCTCGGTAAAATGGCTTTCAAGGAGCTGTATTGACACAGTGGCTGCAACAATGGGCTCAGAGGAAACCATCACTGTGAGGATGGTACAGGACAGGGCTGTGTTTGGTTCTGTTGAGCACAGGGTTGCTATGAGTTGGAACTGACTCTATGGCACTAACAGCAACAAAGCACACACACACACACACACACACACAAGTCCTAGAGAACAGACACACAGACCAAAAGGCATGTTCATTAAGATATCATTGAGTCAACAGCTGGGGAGCGCTATAACACAGAGCCCCCTTTGATAGTTTCAAAATTCCACCCTGATTCTTTCAGCTATTATTTTATGGCTCCTTAGCTCAGCTCAGCTCAGTCCAAAGAGTTGCACTGAGGTCTCTGGGATCTCTTCCAACAACAACACACAATGAGGCTTTCTCTCTCAGATAAAGTTAAAACCCCTTCCTCTGTGATTTGTCCCCCTGCGCCTCTCTACACAAAAGTCAAGTCTCATTTTGAGGCCTGTTGGGGAATGATCATGTTTCAGGTCAGTTGTGGGTCTGAGGGTGAGCTGAGCTATAGGGCAGGGCCTTGGGGTTTCAGTCTGCTCTGTAGAAGGAGCACTTTCGCCCATGTATTCATAGCACCTCATGCACGACTGCGAAAGCAATGAAACCAGATAAGCATTAATTCAATGCACGCTCTTGTTCGTGCCAATTAGCTTCTAGCACTCAGTAGATGCAGAGTAACAGGTGACAGAGGAATAAATGGACAGATGGATGACATGTTTCGGGGACTGTAACCAGTGATGCAAAATAATGTGAATATGACTTGTTGAATGGAAATCTAATTTGCTGTGTAAACTTGCGGTCAAAACACTGTAAAATATTCAAAACTAAATGCTTCACCACGGGGGAGGGTCATACTTTTTATTTTGTTGTTGTTACTTTTTACTTCAGAGATTTTTTTGTTACGTTACCATCCCCTGGGCTTCAGCCCACATTCATATAACATGCAACATGTTGTCTAGTCCTGTACCATCTGCATGCTCATTCGCACTGCATCTAGCCGAAGCCTACTCACAGAGACCTTTTAGGACAGGGTAGAACTGTCCCTGTGGGTTTCCAAAAATCATTGGTATGTTTTCACCCACTGAGAGCTCTCATTCCCACTGGCCCACTACTTCACCAAGCAAGAGCTCCTTTGCTAGTGTCTGGTTCTTCCTAGTGATGTAGCCAAAAGAAGGGAAGAGAAGTCTTAGCACTCTCGCTTGTAAGGAACGATCTGGCTGCACTTCTCTTACGTAAGACCGACGCGTTACTTCTCTTGGAAGTGCTTAGCATCCTCAATCTTCTTTCTGCTCCCACATCACCATTCAAACGCATCAATTCTTCTTCGTGTTTTTGTTTTGTTTAGCCCCCCCGCCCCCCACTATTCAGCTTCCACCTGTATAGATGATGTGACTGAAAGAACACCGTTTAAGTCAGGTACACCTTAATCATCAGAGTGACATCTTTGCTGCTTAGAACTTTAAAGAGGTTCTTTGCAGCAGATGTGCCGATGCAAAGTGTTACTTGATTTCTTGACTCCTGTTCCACAGCTTAACAGCTGCATAAATAAGACAGCCTGAAGGATTATCTTTCCCCTTTCAAGGTTACCTCCCCACCAGCAGGTGGGGATTAACAGCAGGACTTTTGACCCTGGGAACAGCAGGACTGCTAGCAGGGGACGCAAACTCAGGGCTCATGACCTTCTCCTAGACATGCTCAGATACCCCAACTTGTATCTGGACCTCTAGTGCCTGAAGGGAGAGAAGACAATAATGGGAATATTGATGACTAGCAAATTGACCCAGGCCCTCCCTCCTGAGAAGTTCAAAGTCTTCTGCATCCTGACTTCTCTGGGGGGGACTTCTGTTCCCTCTTTCTCTCTTTGCTTATCTGCATTTTCCAATCATTCTACAGTGAACATAGATTACTTGAGTAATAAAAATGTCTACTATAAACCAATAAAATACACACATAAGAACGTTCAAAAAGACACACGCATTGTGTATTAACATTTCTACAACGCAAAAACAATACTGCCAGGTCACACAACTGCACTCAATGAAGTCCTTTGAAAAGCAAGCTGTAAATTTCTGATAAAAGTCAAAACTTATGACTTCAAATCAGAACAGCCAGCCATACAGGCACTTATCTTATAAAAGGAACAGCAATCTGATGGGCTAGGTGCCAGGGAATAAGCAAAGTCCAAGCTTAATAAGTAATGTGCCCTATATGGTTAGCACATATGTTCAGAGTTCATCCATGGTCGAGATGCTCTGCTCTTAGTCAATGGTGAAGCCTTCTGCAGCTGCTGATGGAAGCTCGGGCCTCTCTGCAGGGACAGAAGAGGCTTTGCTTTCTGCCTGAGGCTGAATATCCCACCATGGAGCTCAACCTGGGTCCCCAACAGATGGGCCATACTCTAACTAGCTCAACCACAGGCAGAGGAGACTATCGGTCCTGCCCAGTGCTTGGATGTCACTGTCCATAGCCAGCCTGTCCCACTAAATAATGAGGAAAGCAGTTAGGTGAGCAGTCCAGAGATCGGATTTCTAGATCCGAGTCTATCTAGCCAGATCCTGAGTAACTCCCTGACCCACTTCATGCCTCGCTGACTCCCTTTCATCGCGTGTAGTACTAGCCATGTTTCCGAAGTTGCCGAGGGTAGACCATGGTAAATGCAAAAGGGAAAACAGAAGAGAAAGGAGAAAGTACTCATGTTCCAACAGCGAAAGTTACACCACACATCTGTCCATTTGTATTGAGGGCTTAGGTGTTGCTGTGAAGCTGGAAGCTATGCCTTACGTCCTTCAGTTGACCCTTCATTTACCAGCAAGGTCATCACAGGGGCCAGGCTGCAGTGGAGCTTCTGGAGTCTGAAAGGCCTTCTTCTGGGAAGACAAGCGTGTGGTGACCTGCTGTTGTTGTTAGGGGCACCAGCTCTGTTCGGACTCACAGCCGCCCTGTGGACAAATGTATGAAACATGCCCTGGTCCTGCCACTCCTCAGGGCTGAGCCCATTCATGCAGCCACCGCGTCAGTCCACCTCACTGAGGGCCTTCCTCTTGTGCACTGCCCCTCCGCTTTACCAAGCATGATGCCCCTCCCCAGGGACTGGTCTCTCCTGATAACAGGTCCAAAGTGCATGAGAAGTCTTGCCACCTTTGCCTCCAAGGAGCATTCTGGCTGCACTTCTACCAGGACAGATTTGCCTGTCCCTTTGGTAGTCCATGATACTTATGATATTCTCTGCCAGTACCATAGTTCAAATGCATCTACTTGTCTCTAGTCTTCCTTATTCCATGTCTAACTTTCAGATGCACATGAAGTAACTGAAGATACGACAGCTTGGGTCAGTTGCACCCGAGTCCTCAAAATCACATCCTTCTGCACGTTCAAGAGGTCTCGTGCAGCAGATCTACTTCCCAAACTGAGTCGATGTAAACTTCGTGAACCCGAGAGAATGGCAGACCCACTTGCTCTGCACATGTAACCCGGAGCGACTTCACCCGACAACACAACATGTTTAGGGAAGGAGAGAGGCAACGAGGGTGAGGGAGACCCTCAGCGAGATGGTTTGGCCCAACAGCAGCAATGAGGGACTGTGAGGAGGGCAGGGCCAGGAGACACTTCATTCCGTTGTACGTAGGAGTCGAGTTCCCAGCAGTTGACAACACACCAAACCTGATACCAGTTAGGTGACCAGTATTTCGCACCCTCACAAACAGTGATGGAGGTTTCACCAGCCGGCTTGGATGAAGCATCATCCAGTCCAATGCTCTCCCAAGAGAAAAATGGCTAGGACCTCCCAATGCCACAATTATAACATGTCCCCATCTGCATGTAGTCCCACTCAGTGCTCAGCCACACAGACACCACACTGACCAGCACCAGGCCAGACACTTACTTCCTGTCCTTGGCCCCAGGAGCCAAGGGTGTAGGCAAGGGTATGAACCTGAACACTCTGAGGTAAGCCCAACCAAAGGGGTGAGAAAGGCAGCCGGGCAAAGACTTCCCAAGGCTGAGTCAACAGAGGCATCTGTCAACAGAGCAAGCAGCAAACAAAGTGTAGTAGGCACGCCAGAGCCAAGCGGGCTGCCGCTGGGAGGTCAGCCTGGGCACAGGCTACCGAACGTTTTCACACATGAGACCACTAAGTTCCAGGTGTGCCCAGGTGCTAAGCCTCTGGAGTTACGCGTCTGGAGTGGACACTTGGTCTGAGAAGCTCGGGTTTGGGGAGAACAGACTGGGTTTGAATTCAGGCTGATCATGAGCAGGCTCTGCGCCTCTCATCCAGTGGCAGGTCCGGTGGGTAAGTCACTTGGCTTTCCTGATCCTCTGTGGCATGACACCAATAAGGAGAAACCGCGGTGCATACCTACCATAACTGTGAGGTTCAGGTACACAGCATGCCCAGCCGTGTTCGACACAGAGTAAATGCTCAAAGCCTTTCGGCTCTTACTAAATCTGATTACTAAAGTCAAGCAGATCAACAACATTACAAGTAGTCCCCCACATACAAAAGGGTGTCCTTCCAACGACGTCATCATAAATCTGTTTTGGACAGAAGTTGAATGCCACTTTCTCCCCTCATTATTATTGCTTTTTATTATCATTATCTTTGTAAGTCTGCCCCATATGTGTTTTTGAGGATTGGAAACATTAGCTATAAACACCTGTGTGTGAACCTCTGAGGATGATATCAGGAAATTACATGCTGGAGCACTGTATGAAGTATAAATTATAAATAATAAAGAGGTTAAAAAAATGACAACACGTTGTCATTCAGGAAACACAGTTTAACATAACTTGAATAGGTTGTAAATCGGTAAATGCCTGTATTGTTATAATGAGTGGAGATAAGGATATATTAGTGGAGATATTGTACTTCAAGATGACGTTATAATCACATTCCACTACCCAGTGCCAACAGCTCTGTCTTGGAAGAGGTACAGCCAGAATGCTCCTGAGAGGCCAGTATGGCGATGCTACTGTACTTTGTCTCGTGTATTTTATACACATTTTGAGAAGAGATTCATCCCTGAAAAAAAGACATCATGCTTAGTAAAGTGGAGGGGCAGGGGAAAAGATGAAGACCCCGGACAAGATGGAATAGCAGAGCAGCTACAACAGGCTTGAGCATACAAAATGGCGAATGTGGTGCAGGCCTGGGTCATTTCTCATTCTGTGGTAAGTCGGGTCCCTGGGTCAGAAGTGACTCAGGTGCACCTAACAACAACAGCTCCAACCTTATGCCTCAGGGTCCTTTGACTCCTGGGATTCAGGGTTGCTGGTCTATCAAACTGACCTCACCACATTATCCACTCCAGCCCCAGCACAACCCCCAGCGACAACAACCACTGCCCTGGAAAGAACCACTTGTTGGTTAGTCCCAAAGGTGCACAGTAAATCTCACCTCAGATTAAATTTGTGTTTTAGACCCATCGCCCCCCAAAAAAACATCCTTAAATAAGCAAAAAGGAACTCTCTCTGGTGGCTGAGTTTATGATGGCGAGGGTGTCTGATGTGAAGTGCTAAGGACTCCATGGTTCTGTTGGTTTCGTCTGGGGGACACAGTTGACCATATGCTGTGAGGTGACAGACAATACTATGGTTTAGATCAGGCATGCCTTTGTATTTAAAGTGACATCTTTGCTCTTGGACACTTTTTCTTTTTTTACTCACAGTTTTATTGTCACATAATTTACATATCAGGCAATTCAATAGTTCAGTCATTCAATCACATCAAGGAGAATTGCACAATCATTGTGCAATCCCAGCCAGTTCTGGCACTGCTTCCTGAAAAGTCATGTTCCACAAACCGACAGCATTTTCCTGGCCACACAAATCCTGAAGCTTTTAAATACTTTAATGGACTCTTTGGGAGTGAACTGGCCAATAGAATCTGTTCTTTAATTTCTCGATCTCTGAATCCATCCATGGGTGTGGACGGAAGACCCAAGTAAAAGGAAGTCCGCAACAACTTCAGTATTGTCTCTGTTTATCATCGTGTTGCCTATTGTTGCAGTTGCGAGGTTTTTGTTTTCTTTGTGCTGCCGCGAGGTGCCATGCTGACAGCCATGGTCTTTGATCTTCATCATCACTGCTTCAGCTCCTCTTCCCATTCCGCAAAGGTCTACCTCACCGCCGTCACTTATCCTGTACCAGACATGGCACTAAGTTCTTTACGCACAGTAGCTCCCGAAAACCCTACCTTACAAGGCAGACACAGGTACTAGTATCCCCACTGCATAAGTGAAGAAACTGAGGACTAGAGACAGTGAAGCCAAAGCCAGGTCTGGACTACCCAATGCTGTTGGGTGCCATCGAGTTGGTTCTAAATCACAGTAACCCTAAGGACAACTGTGCGAAACATAGCCCCGCCTTGCACCAGCCTGGCACCAAGCAATCTTGCTTAGAGGTGAGCCCATTGTTGCAGCCACTATATTAATCCATCTTGTCAAAAGTCTTCCTCCTTTTGCTACCCACTCCCCCGACCCACCTCAATTTTGCCAAGTATGATGTCCTTCTCCAGGAACTGGTCTCTCTGGACACATGTCCACAGTAAATGAAAGGAATTCTCAGCGTCCGCGCCTCTAAAAGAACGTTCTGGCTTTACTTCTCCCCAGACAAATCAGTTTGTTCTTTTGGCAGTCCGTGGTACTTTCAGTATTCTCCGCCAGCACCATCATTCTGCCCACTATCAACACAGGTCTGCCTAGTTCAATGTCCAGCACATCTGGTGGCCTCTCGTCATAGTCCCAGACTGTCTTACTCTTCTACACAGGTAGCCCTGGGCTCATTCCAAATGCTCTGTGCTCTGAAATGTGAATTACACCTCAACAAAGCTGGTTTGTTTGTTTTTCATTTTCCAATGCCTACTTCTCAATTTAAAAAATTGAGAACCTTCGTCTGGAGACACTCTAGAACTGCTATAGTGGATGATTATAATTAGATTTTTCTTTCTTCCATTCTACTGCCACATTTCAGCCATTTCCCTTGTTTGGGGGCCTTTCCATGAAAATTAAGGATGGAAGAGATAAAAGAATGAAACTTCAAACAAGTCAAATCCTGCTTAATCAGGTCTGTGATATTATAAAGGATGCTCAGAAAATCAAATGAGGTCTGAAAGACATTGGCTTCCACAGCTCCATTCATTGCTTTCAGCAGCAATGCCAACAGGGCTGGGCTGCAATGCACACGAGGCTGTACGTCATTACTCTGGACATTCTCTGTGGGCAAATCCCCGGACTCACAGAGAAGCAGCCACAGAACAGTGTCGCTCTGCTCAACTTACAACCTCTGGTGAGGCCAGGCGTTCCAGAGGGCACACAACCCCCTGGAGGCGACTCCGCCCTTCTTTCAGTGCAATGTTTCAGCCCCCTCTCCCCGAGGTAACTGAATCTCACCCTCGCCCACACACACCCCAACTGACAGAGGGCAACTGCCTACACAGACATGCCATCCAATGACTGGCAGGAGAGCTGAGTGTGAATGGCAAGGGTTTCGGTGCATTTTTAAAGAACGCAAGGCTTCCCTGCTGGCTGTGGGCTACTCTCTTCACTAGAGTTCTGAAGGAGGCATTTCCAACCTGACTCCTCACAAGGACAACAGTTGGATGCAGTACCCTTCTTCCAACACAAGAATAACCAAAGGGTGGGGGTGGGGTGAGGGGAATCTTCATATTTGCCTTTGGAAGGCACTCCATCTCCTTGGTAACAGCTCTAAAAAAAGAAAGAAAGAAAGCCTTTACTAAATCACCCACCTTACCAGGCAACCTAGAAAATATGCCTCCCAGGCAGGAAACCCAGTCCTTTTCTTCAGAGGATGCTTATGGGTTTCTGCCATTCTTTTTCACCAAAAAGAGGCATCTGATATGCTTCTTCATCAATACCATGGCTGTCCTCATCTGCAGAATGGAGAGGATTGTAAGGGTTAAGCGCTTGCTCTCAAGTGGATTCCAACGCAGGGCAGCGTCGTATGCGTCACAGGGAAACTGGCCTCCATTAGGTTTCTAATGGCTGATTTTGTATAAGGAGATGGCCAGGGCTCTCTTCCAAGGCACCTTTGGGTGGACGCCAGCCTTTTACTCTTTCAGCGAGCACCCAAGTGATTTAATCATTTGCACCACCCACTCCGAAGAGCATTACTACCTTCTGCTGCTGTTTTGTGAGGAAGGAGCAGGACAGGCAGTGTTTTGTTCTGTTGTGAGCAGCGTTTCTATGGGTCAGAGCCCATCAAGGACACCTGAAAACAACAGCAGCCATGCCGTTTTGAGGCCGGAATGAGAGCACTGTGCAGGGCTGACAGAGCGACTGACATCAGCAGAGCTCTCAGTATGACTGTCACTCTTCTTATATCTCACTACAGGGCTGGAGGCACTGATGCTAACTGCAAGATGAGAGGAAGTAAAAAAGCATGATGTGGAAAACACACATCTGAAGGGTCCTACAGAAATGACAGCACCCACAACCAAAAGAAGAATCAAACCTGTGCCCAGAAAAAAAAATTTTTTTAAGAAAGGAAAAGCCATCAGCCCTGAGGCCCCCACCCGCTAAACCACACGATGCCCATTGTGCTACAAAGGATGCTCAAGAACAGGAAATGGCACCTGCAGGCAAGCTACTCCGCACACCCCACTCCCACCCAGAGCCCCTGTGCACACACTGCTCCTCCTCCTCAGAGCCTGCAACAAACAATGAGCCTGCCACTGCTTCATGCTCTCTGTCTGCTCGCCCTGACGGCTACGACCGTCTGAGTCACGAGCAGACACCACTCTGCCAGGGACGCTGGCCACTCCGGAGAGAACACTCCAGGAAGGTTTATGAACAAAGGCGTCCTAGGGGTGCCACGGTGAAGTGTTTACCACCAACTGGAAGGCTGACGGGTCCAGCTCAGCAGCTGCACAAGAAAAAAGAACTGACAACCTGCTCCTATAGAGATAACAGCCTAGCAACCCCTACAGGTTCACCTGACTCAAGTCTAAACCGACTCTCAGCCCTCGCAGCAGCAGCAGAAACAAAGCACCAAGCGTGAAATGAGACAAGAAAAGGGGCTCGGCCTTCTAATGGCTGTTCGATGTAAGGCAATCAGAAAGAGGTGGGGGAGAGGACTTTGATGACTCACGGAGGAGCAGAAGTGAATAAGCTGTGTGTTTCTCTCTGTCTCCCCACCTCCACACCCCCAGCCTTTCAGTTCAGAACAAATGTAGTTATCGTCCAAGCACTGAGTCGGCGGCGTCTGTTGGCTCTTACTTCTACAGTCAACGCCTTCTGGTCATTCCTCTAGAAAGAAGCATGGCTCCTCTCAGTGCTGGCACTCAAGGATGACAAGAGGAGAGAGCAAGGCATCACCTTTAGACTTGCCATGGTGAATCAAGCCACTTCCTTTAATCCTGTGCCTGCCTCCCACAGCATCAGGCCGATGAGTCAAGCAGTTGAATAAGCAGTCGTGAAGGCAATTACAACCAGGCTCCTGTGGTCCCTGCCCCTCCCTACTGCTCTTGGAGCAAATCTTGCTGTGGAAGGGCCAGGTATACATCCCGACTCAGCCTCTGAGCAGCTCTGGCCAAACTGATGAATGTCGCAGGGGAAAGGTCAGTCCCGGCATATTACATACAAATTAAGGAGCTCCTCTTGATAGGCCTTTGTGGTGTGGCTATGAGGTGTTCATCGTGCAGAGAGTTGAGGACGTCAACAGTGACCCTCTCTTCATGGAACACACAATCCAAGCAGATTCCACAATCTTAAATAGCAGTAAGCTTTTATTCTTCAAAGACAATAATAAAAATAAAAAACATTAAAATAAGCTTACTGAAAAACAAACCTACACATTGTCATAGCAGTTCTTGAAAACAGTTATTGAGACATAAGGAGCTATCCCTGGAAAGGTGATCCAATAATCGGTGAGGTTTGTTCCCTTTGATACAGAACACATTATATGCAGGGTATCCTTTCAGGGCATCAGTTTGGGAAGGAATAATGTCCTCCAAGTGAGCCATTCCCATGCACAGGAAGTTGGCAAACCAATGCTAAGACTCAATGACATTACTCAAATCCCAGCCCAGAATGGCCTGGTAGAGAGATGGCCCGGGTTGCAATCAGTTCTGGATTCTTTCCGCGGCTCAGCCACATTGACCCCCAAAGCCCTGAACCTGTCCAATCCTTCCTTGGGGGTCGGAGGTGCACATTTATAAAATGGCAAAAAGAGGAGACAGAGAAGCATAGTGTAAGGCAGCGGTTCTCAACCTGGGGTTCAAGGACCCTTTCACAGGGGTCGCCCGATTCATAACAGTAGCAAAATGACAGTGATGAAGTAGCAACGAAAATAATTTGATGGCTGGGGGGTCACGCACATGAGGAACCGTATGAAAGGGTCGCGGCATTAGGAAGGTGGAGAACCACTGGTGTTGGGGGAAGGGCTTGTGGCCATTCGAGGAGCACATGCATATGAGCATACAGCAGCGAGGATGACACAGCACAGTCCCTAGCGGAAACTCTTGGTTCTTCCTCTTCCTGCTAGACAGCATGAAGCGCACTTCTGCCATCACCACCCTTCCAGGAAGAGTGGCTTTTGAAACAGTTCTTGGGCAATCTACAACTTCCCAAAATGCTGCACAAGGCTCTGCGTGATTGCTCAAAGCACAATATCCAACAGGGTTCCAGCCCAGTCCCTTGGCTCCCCAGGCGGCTACTCCCAGCAGAGGGGCAGCTAAATACCACAGCAATCTGCCTGGCAATGGCAGATGACCACTAGCTTGGGAAGCCTGGGGTGACTCCCAGAGAAAGTGACACTTAGCCCTGCAGTCTCAGGGAAGAAGAGTTAGGTGAAGGGAGGCAGCAGGGTACGTTATAGGGAAATGAGGGTGCCAACACCCTGTGCTGGGGGTGGGGTGGGGCAAGGAGTCTTACAGGAGAAGAAAGAGGGCCACGTGGCAGGAAAATGAGAAGATGGCACAAGATTAGGCAGGGGAGACACGTGGGGCCAGATCACGATGGGGATAGTTCTAAGAGCAATGGAGGGCTAGTAGAGGGTTTTAAGAAATGAAGTGACACAATCAGATTTTCATTCTGAAAACACCATCGATTCATCAACAGTTCTGATGGGCAAAAAGTAGCACCCACTAATTGGGGATATTGCCCGAGCCGCCAAGAAAAAGAGAGGGCGGGGCAGCGAGGAAGGAAGAAGAGCCAGGAGAAGGGGAAACCAGACCTGCCACGCGTATCCCACAACTCTGGCATCAACTGAGGTGCAAAAGCAGAATCTCAAGTGGCCCCTCAGAGCATGCAGCTCACAAGACCACCCGGGGACCGGTGAATAGCCTTGCCCACAGCCGGCGGGCACTGGCAAGTGGATTCTCGTGGATGTAGAGAAGTCAAAATTCAACATCTTAGCATCTGTGTTCCCTTTTGACTCACTCTACATTTGCTCTGGCGTGGATGGTTTTGGATTGAGGTTCTTCTGTGTTTGCTGTTGTTGTTGGCTATCGTTTGTTTGGGGTTTTTCTGTGGAGGGTGGTGGGAGGGTTTTCTTTATATGAAATTCAGGATAGGCAAACCTACAGAGACAGTAACTAGATTAACAGTTTCTTAGGGTTATAGCAAGGCAAAATAGGGAGCTAACAATAATAAGAATGAGTATAAGAATGAGTACATCTAATATTAACTGTGGTGGTGATTGCACAACTGTTCTTAAATATATTTAAACCACTGAATTGCATAGAATGTGAATATCCGTGTCAATATCACTGTTAAAATAAAAAACAAACAGCAACAAAACACACAAGGATCCCCAGGTATTCTGGATGCGCACTGAAGCTTGAGCAGCGCGTGCGCACGCGTCACGCTTTGGGGGAGCCACCACACGAGACCTGCATTGCCCGGCTCAGCTATAAACACAGTTTGTCATGAAGCTCCAAAATGTAAATGCCAGCCTGAAAGTTTGCTAAGTAAAGTAGAGGGACGGCTGAGGCTGGCTATGTGAGAATGCTCTTCTTAAACCTGCTCCCTGTTCCGACCAAGCCTACGCATATAGCCCAGTGCAGGGCAGGGTTGCAACCAGGCAGAGTGGGCACATTTATGGCACAAAGAAGCAGGCTTTTCCACCCCCACAAGTGTCCAGTTATCTCCTAAGGAGAACCCAAGTCCCTGCCAAAGCTTCAAGAAGCATGCAGGAGTCAGTCACCTTGGGGAGACAGGCCTTCAGCATTCCACACAACTTGAAAACCATGCAAAAGCATTTGCAACATTCATCAATCTTGTACATCAAAATGCTATCCACTGATAAAAATGTCCCATGATGCCTGAAGCAAGTCCTTTCATCCCCATGAGGCCCAGTGTTCCCCACATCCATGAACCAGGCACTCTAGCAAGTTTTGATGCTCCCCTTCTCTCTGTTCTGGGCAACTCTTCGCCCAAAGAAAACCTTAAGGATTAAGGAAAGTATGTCTTTGATGCTCCTAAAGGTCTATCTGTGCTATTTACTCCATAATGGTTGAGTTATGCCACAAAGTTACTCAAAAGACATATAGTCGCTTCCCAGCATCCACTGAGAGCCTGGTTTTGCAAGCCTCCACAGTCTAATCCCACAGACCTGTGCGGTACAACTACTACTTCAGAGATGGCTCAGTCAACCCAGACTAATCGTGCACTCCTGAACAAACACAGGCCTTCTGTCGCCATACTTCATGCGAGTGCAATTCCCAATGGAAATGGAATCCCACTGCCCATCCCTCCCTAGGTCCACGCCCCCTGTATGTTGACATCTCAAGAGTGCGTAGGCATCGGCAGATCAAGGTGGGTGCTGGTCAGGGAAGGATCTGTGGAACCTCAGAGTCACAGCATTCCCTGAAGGAAATGAAACAAGTTAGAATGGCTGAGCCACGGGCCATAAACATGTAGGCATAGTGAGGCGGGAGGAAAGGCCAGGGAGCAGAGTACACAGGGCTCAGGAAGCCCTATTAAGACATCTGGACTTTATCCCAAAAGCGATGGTTGACTGTAACCACACTGTAACACATAAAAAATTTTAGTGACTTCAGAAGGTAGTTGCCTCCCAAACTTCTTCTGAAACTCTCTTTCAAATCCACTTTGCCCAACAATGAAATTCAAACTGCTTTTAGAAAATAACTGTGGCCATTTTAATAGCAGCACATCTTCTCTTTAAACCACTGATTATCATCACAGAGCCACAGAACTAATAAGAACCTTAGCAATCATTTACTCTAACCCCTTATTTCACAGATAAGGAAACTACAGTTCTGGGAGATTACATGATTTGCTTAGAGAGACAAGCAATTTGTGGCAGAATCAATATTCAAAGTCAAGTCTCATGACTTCTAGGCTCAGGAGAACAGGGCATAGTCAACATTCAGATCTCGGAATCCAGGTACTCATTCAATCAGCAGACATTCGTCTACGCTCCACAGGCTGTTCTAAGCACTGGAGACGCAGCCATGAATAACAAATCTTTGCCTCTTGTAGAGTTTCCATTCTAGTACAGAGATGAAAACATAAACACAAAAAGAATGTAAACTATGCAGCATATTAGGATGGGATAAATGCTATTGGAAAAACAGAACAAAAAAGTAGAAGAGGGGAGGGGTGTCAGGGTAGACGTCACTGACCAAGAGATATGTGAACCAAGACGGTCAGGCAGTGACCATTTCTAAGACAGTAATGATTTGAGTGAGAGACCCGCTTTTCTGTCCATTCCACCCTAACCTACCTACCTAAAGTGGTCGGTCAAAGGACTAAGATTCTGGGAAGACAATCTTTTACAGACCTGCTGCCCTCCATCCGCCTTGTTCAACCAGCAAAACTCCACAATCTGAACACTGATCCTGATAAAGCCACAGGAAACAATTCTCCTCCTGGCTTTAATAAGAGGCCTTGATAAGCTCATCAATTGGAATGTAGTAAAAAAAAAAAGTGGATAAGGAGGGAATTTCAGGCTGGACGCAAAACAAGTACATCGTCTGCATTTTGGTAACGAACCAAGCCAATTTACTACGGTTCCTGCCAAATATGGATTAAGATGTGGGTCACTTCCTGAACACACCAGAATGAAACTGAGATTGGCACCAAGTTCCCCAAACCTAGTGAAGAGCTGCCCAGAACAGAGAGGAGAGCATCAGAAGAGGAAGCGGAATTGGAGATTACAAAGATGAAAAAATTCCCTCTGATCTTCACCCCACCCCGCAGCAAGCTAGTCCAGTGGTAACAGGGCAACAGAACAGAGACCCACATCGTCAACACCAACAGAGCAAGCCTCACAGTGGCCCAAGCAGGTGGGCATGTCATCGGGCTGGCTTTGCAGCTGAGGACACTGAGGCAGCTGAGTTTCTGAGAGGTGAAACGGTCCACGTAGGTAACAGGCAACAAGGAACTCTAGTCTGACTGAATTCAAAGTCCATACCCGAATCCTGGGCAGGCGTGGCCCACTGCCTGGTTAAGTACAGTCTCTGAGCAAATAATGATTTTTAAAGAAATTTAGGGTTGATAAAAACAAGAGAGCAAGATACGCGATCCGGATTTTATGTGGTGCGCAAAGCCTGGAATCTTTCCTATCTGTCTCTACAGAATCTTCCAACTCCTGCAGGAGGAAGTTGAGACGTTCTGCTCCCATAAAGATTTCCAGCCTTGGAAGCCCACAGGGAGAAGTGTACTCCGCCCTACAGAGTCGCTTTGCGTCGAAATCCCCTTGATGACAGTGAGTGGTGAGGAGCCTACTGCACTACACTTGAGATGAGCAAGGCTTTCTGCCCTGCCGGAGGTGCTGTTTCCCAGTGAGAACCCTGCACAGGTTCAAATCCTTAGCCACGGTCATCTTGCAAACTGGAGGGAAGATGTGGCCTGAGTCAGCGTAGAAGAAAGCCGAATGGGGAGATGTAGAGATACGGGGCCTGCAGACATCATTTGAGCCCAGGGGCCCCGGTGGGACAGAAGTTAGGACATCCCTGGGCTTCCCTTCTTCATACCATGTCCAGTTCCCTTTCTGCTTGGTCCAGCAATTCGAGTGGGGTTTTCCCACCCTCAAATTGGAAAGTGCTGGCCTGTGTGGCCAGAGGGGGAGCAATACAGCCCTGGTTCAATCTTCTGCACAACAGCTTTGTGAAAACCCAGAGAGGAACTCCACATTCCTGTTAAGACGCAGGGGAATCCACCTCTCTTCTCCCCAGCCGTTCTATCAACAGACTCAACGACAGACATCAGAGCCTTCTGACTGAACGCCAAAATCAGCTGTCAGGCTCTCACAGCCAATATTTGAATTAGTGCACGGTTTTATTTCCTTCCTTGAGGCAGCTTAGGACCTCAAGCGAAGAGAAGGCAAATGGACTATCTATGTAATAGTCAGTGGGTAAGTTCTCTTGCCTCTACTATGTCCAGGGTTGCTTGGCAACAAGGCTCAGCCTGGGCATTCCAGCAGAGGAGCAACTGTCAGACCTGCAGGCCAGGCAGCAGGTCCCTTTTGGGGCCCACTACTCAAGAATGGAGGCAGACTCCTGCTGGTTTACAGAGCTGGCAGCATCAAGTGCCCAGAGAAATCTTCACGGGCTCTCCACGGCTTTCTGTCTCACAACCCTGTCCATTGTTCTCAAGCCTCTGCCTTTAATGAGCGCACTGCTGTTGCCTTGTGCCATCTAGCAATTCTGACTCATGGTGACCACATGTGTTACAGAGTCGAATTTTTTGGCTGTTGTCTTAACAGAAGCAGATCACCAGTCTCGTCTCTGGCAGTGCCTCTGGCTTGGTTCGAACTGCCAACGTTTTAGTTACCAGTCAAGTGTAAATTTTAGCTACCCTTATAAGTGAGACTCGGGGGCCTTAGATAACCTTAAATTATGCGTATTCCCCAAAACAGATTAAATATTTTCAAGGGAGCCACTGCTTTGGGGACACTGAGTTTCTGTTAATGGTGATGCAATAATTTGGAAACATAATTTAATATTCAATATAATTATTATATTCTGTTAATGGTGATGAAATAATTTGGAAACAGATGGTCATGGTTGCTCTAACACTCCTCCCCCCCACCAAAAAAAAAAATCACTGCCATCAATTCCGACTCCTAAGAACCCTATAGGGCAGAACAGAACGGCCCCTTTGGGTTTCCAACACTAACTCTTTCCGGGAGTAGAAAGCCTCATCTGCAGGGATATAATCAGTGCAACTGATCTGTACGTGTGAAAACTGTCAAAAAGGGAAATGTTTTTATATTTGTATGACCATAGTGAAAAATGAATTACGATAATTGCAAGAGAGAGCAGTAGAAACAATCTGTCTGCCTTTAAATAAACAAATGCTAGCTGTGGTAGTTACATAACCTAGTATCAATTTGGGACTTGAGGGCATTAAGAGGGAAGGGGTGGAGTCTAGTCTGTCAATAGCCAATGAGGCCTCTGTGTGAGCCTGGCCTTCTCCTGAGAATTCTGGGAAATCCTCCTTGAAGGTGGAGACACTTTCTCTTTCCTCACTCCCTAAGAGACCGCTCAACTGACAAGGTTCACTTCCTGTGAGACATTCCTGAGGAGAAGCCACGTGGACCTACCCTGATGCAGCCCTGGGAACTGGGGTGGCCACATGGAGCCCCCTGCCAGCACTTACATGCTTCTACCGCCACTGATTTTGCACCCACTGGCCTGTGATCGCCCTGCACTTGGCGTCATTGCATGTGTTTCTTGAGTCTGAAGAGGACTTTCTAGATTGGTATCAGACATATGGGCTAACACCAGACTTATGGACTTGATCTGGACTGGGCTGGGATGTTTTCTCAATATTCAATTGCTCTTGTATATAAACCTCTTTCTTATACACACACGAGTTTCTATGGATTTATTTCTCTAGTCCACCCGGACTATCGCACTAACCCACTAACACCTCAGTCTTCTTTACTACTCAAAAAGTGATTCGCGAGACGTGAGCTTTTGCCAAGCTATAAAAACAGGCATGCAATCCTTTGTATTTAAGAAAAAGATTTTTTTAAATCATCCTAGGTGGTATCATATAGTCTTTGTGATTACCATTGAGGGTCCATTAAAATACTGAAAGAGGGAGAGAAAAAGTTCTTTAAAAATACTTTATGAAAAATAGGGAGACATTGTTCCAAACACAGAAAACACATTAACAACATTGTTTATTAAGACAGTAGAAATCAGCAGGAAAACCCAGTCAAGGCTCAGCATTTTCTGAGCCTTCTGAAAAGCCCATGGGAACCAGGATGTCTGCAAGTGACAACACACTGTAGACATTAGTGTTGTACCGGATCCCTGCCCAGTCAGAGGGAGAGAGCAGAGGTCCAGCAAGGCCCAGTACTTCTCCGTCGCTAAACAGGGCAACTGGGAGAGAAGACACAGAGCTGATACTACTCCTGCTCTCCCTGCCGCTCTTACAACAAACTCTGAGGACCAAACAGTGCCTCTCCATGGAGCACAGAGACAGGAGCCAGGCAGACGGACAGACAGCCACAGACGGAGACTGGCTGCCAAATTTAAAGTCAATGTAACAAGACCTCAGACTTCCAATTTCAGAGGCTATATAGGAAGCTTGGTGGCCCTGTGTGTTTTATGGAAAATACTCTCTTTAGTTTGCTATATTCCTATTCAGATTCTTTTGTGCATAGGAATGGCCCAAATCAAGTGATACTACATGTTACAAAACATCCTTCTAGCACTGCAGGAAAACTGTCCAGAAACCATACGTCGAGGGTATGCGCTAGAACAGTGGTTCTCAACCTGTGGGTCTCGACCCTTTTGGGGGTCAAACCACCTTTTCATAGGGGTCACCTAAGATCATCAGAAAACACATAAATATTTCACAATATATAATTACATATTGTTTTGTGATTAATTACTATGCTTTAATTATGTTTAATTGTGTGTAATTTGTAACAATGAAAATGCATCGTGCATATCAGATATTTACATTACATTATTACAGTAGCAAAATTACAGTTATGAAGTAGCAACGAAAATAATGTTATGGTTGGGGGTCATCACAATATGAGGAACTGTATGAAAGGGTCGCGGCATTAGGAAGGTTGAGAACCACTGTGCTAGAAGAATGAAAGGCACTGATGCAGCCTGGAAACCCCGCCTGCAAACTGCATCCAGGAGGCCAGCCATGGTGAATATGATATTTGTAAGAAACTGTTTCAAAGAGAAAGAAAAAGGAGCCAATTAGAAGACGCTTCAGCAGATCATAAGGTGTATAAAGGATACCTTCCCCTTTGTGCTGTTGTTATTGTTGACGCCAACGCACAGCGACCTTACAGGGCAGGCGAGCCCCATAGGTTTTCCTAGTGAAATCTTTGTACCGGGGCACATCGCCGGGCCTTTTCTGCTGTGGAGCTGCTGGATGGGTTAAAACCTCCCATCTCTTTGCAAGCACTCCAGCGCTTCACTGTTATAATAGAAGCCTTCCTTCTATTCATGCTACTATAACGAAAAAGATTGGTCCAAAAATGTACACCTTTAAATGAAAGCAGGAGAGGAGGATGCAAACCTCACTATTCACAATCTCCCTTTTCAAAACAGTTTCATATTTTCTTCTCATGAGCAAAGAGCCTAGTCAATTAAAGAGTTAGCTATAAGTCCATTTCTTCTCTTAGGTGTGCAGGTTAGGAAAGGTGTGCAGGTTATAAAACTTGGAACAGGTGAACCAGCCCAGACAAGCAGATCTGCATGACACTGCTTATGACCGAGACTGAAAACCTTAGATTTCTCTTCCCCATCTCCTGTCTAATCAAAGCAAACAGAGAGATAAAGAATGAGAAGACGCAAAATCTCAAGTAACTGAGACAGAGGGAAGAGGGGAGATGGAGGCTGGTGAGAGGACGAAGCACCTATCCCTCTGGAGTCCTGCTTATCTCAGTTTCCTGAATACTGGAGGAGGCTGACACTCGGACTTCTAGAGCAGGCAATCGGGTGATCCAGGGCAACCGGGGGGATTTGCTCAGCATCACCCACCAAACACAACTTCCGCACATGGGAGTTTAAAGGTGGTGCAGTGCTAAAGCATTTGGCTGCTAACCAGAGGCTGGCTGGGTAAACCCACCCAGTGGCTCTAGGGAAGAAAACCCTTGTCATGGGTCCCTGCAAAGATCAAAGCCCAGAACACCCCAGGCGCAGCACTAATCTGTCCCATGGGGTCCCTGTCTCGAAAATCGACTGAGGGCACCTGACAACAACAAAGTGAGAAGCATAACGAGGTCTATGAGGCAAGGTATTGAGATAAGAGATAATGTAAGGTACATCTATGGAAAGCTTTGGGTCCGGTGGTCAAGGGGAGCTTTGTGAGGCGACCTTTAGTGGACACCTGACAACGCAAAGAAGCAGACCACATCAAAATCAGGATCCACGGGACTGCACAGGAACAGCCATGGAAAAACCCTACTGTGGGGGAAAGGCTCGGGGTGTCAGAGAAACGGGAAACCAGTGAAGCTCCAGCGCAATGAACGAGGCAGAATGGTTGCAGAAAGAAGAGGTTGGCAAGGTAGGAGAAGCCTGACCATTCAAAGCAACTAAAGTCAAGGTTAAGGAATTCAAAACATATTCTGGGTGAGATGGGAAGTCACTGGGAGGGTTTAGGCAAAAGAGACTTGAATAGGTTTGCTTTTTCAAACATCAGTCTGTATGTAGGAGGACAACTGACTCTGTCTCACTAAGATCTTCCTAAGATCTCAGTGGTTACAGCTCCAATGAGTAATAATAGCTGGCTCTACCTATGAAAACAGAAAGGAACCCTGGTGGCATAGTGGATAAATGTTGGGCTGCTATCCACAAGGTCAGCAGTTCGAAACCCACCAGCTGCTCCACAGGAGACAGATGGAGCTTTCTATATCTGTAAAGAGATACAGTCTCAGAAACCCACAGGGGCAATTCTATACTATCCACAGAGTCACTGTGAGTCAGTGAGTTATGAAAACAGAGGGGGAAATGTGAAGGTGAATAATCCCATTCAGCACAGATGACTTGCAATCCAACAACCAAGTGTGGTCCCAAAACATACATTCAGCCCTCACAGAACATCCCTGGGCCACACGATCTAAAGTTGCCTCCACCTTCCACCACTCCTAATCTTTTCTCCCCCTTGTGGTATTTCAATGATCTTGTTTTGTTTGGGTTGGTGTTTTTTTTTCACTTGCTCGCTCTGCCCTCTAAAATACAAAGGCAAGTTAAAAAAAAATGCTGCTACCAAAATCAAAGGCATTTTGCTTAAAAGATTAAAATGTGAAGCCACTGTTTCTAGCTATGCCCTCCATCCAGGGCTATATCCGCTTCTGAGGGCATTGCTTCCAACTCACTACCCTTCCCTGAAGAATTCTGCACGCTTCTGTTTACACCGTGTCAAAACAGCAGTTAGGACAGCCTTGAGGGGTTCAAAGTGTGTTCCTTTTCAATACGCTTTGCGCTTGGGAAGCACAAAGAATCCTGAAGGGGCAAGATCAGCTTGTAGAGTGGATCCGGTGGTTTCCTCATTGGGATACTTGTAGGACAACCCTTTACTCTACAAAGAATGAGCGGGCAAACCGTCTTAAAGGAAACCATTGCTCAATGCAACTTTCCTGGCCTCTTTCTCATTGATGTAGTTATTAATTTCTTGAAATGTCTTCAAAGTAAGTCCTCACGTATCCTGTGTCCTTCAATCACGATTACCCTTTGGGGACCCCAGAAAGCCAGAACCATCCATGCTGACCTCTGTACCTTATATTTAACTGAACCAGCAGATCCTCTCAGAAGCTCAATTTGATTGAACTTTTTTTTAAGGCACCTTAACGAGACTAAGACAAGTGTGCTGCTGAGGAGAATTGTTCACCGCCATCTGCTGATCACAGAAACGTGTCTGAGCACGTTTTCTCTGGAATAAGTACATGTATGTATACTTACGTGTACATGTATACGTATATGAACTGGAACTCTAATAGCAATACTTCTTGCCTTAATCTCATACAAACTCCAAGACAAGAAGATCCCTAGGCGATCCCATTAAACTGTAGACCCTGATTCTGAGTATTTCAAGTGGAAATGTGAACACTCTACAGGAGGTCAAACAGGAATGATCTGCTAGAAGCCCTGCTTAAGAAGCTGATGGTGTTTACCTCTGGGTAGTGGGCAGGGGTTGGGAAAGAAGAGGCATCCAGGAACTGTATTATTTTGATAACAATTTTTGACAAGTGAGTACCAAAAAACAGTCCTCAAGGCCACGGAACCTTGTTCCTGGATATATTTAGAAACAAGGATCTGGATTAAATTCAGTATAATAGTGGCCAGAGAACATGGCACAACCTAATTTCTAGAGATAATTTTTAATTTAAGGGTTTATCTCTAATCAGGAAGCCAGAGACTCAGATGCAAGGAAAACATAGAGCCAACTTTTAACTTCTTGATAGCATCTTACAGGAAGTAAAAATAATTAGTCATCAGAACAAACAAAACCAAAAACCAAGTACACTGCCATGGGGTCATTCTGACTCAGAGCAACCCTATACGAGAAGGGGCCTATGTCCCCGTGGGTTTCTGAGACTATACTCAAGTAAACTGAGTAGAAAGTCGTCTCTTTCTCCCATGCAGCGGTGGTGGTTTTGAACTGCTGACCTTGGGGTTAGCAGCCGACTCGTAACCACTACACCATAAGGGCTTCTGGAGCAACAACAGTCGGTACTATTTATTGGGCGCGTACCATGGTGCTATCCCTTGGAATTATGGTGTTGGTAAAGAATCGAATACTCAAAGGACCACGAACCACCAAAGAACACGCACAGCTGTCCTGGGGGAAGGACAGCCAGAATGCTCCCGGGAAGCGAGGACAGTGAAGCTTTGCCTCCCATACTCTGAACATATTGTCAGGAGACCAAATCAAAACCAAAACCACTGCCACAGAGTCTATTCCAACTCCTAAATTGGACTCCCAAGGCTGTAAGTCTTTATGGGAGCAGTTTGAACCACTGACCTTGGAGTCAGCAGTCCAACTTACCTGCCAGCGCCATCAGGAGAGAGCGGTCCCTGGAAAAAGGCAGCTTGCTTGGTAAAGTCGAGGGTTATCAAAAGAGAAAGATCGTCAAGATGGATTAACACAAGGCAACCTCCATGGGCTCAAACAGGGTGAGGATGACTCAGAGCTGGCCGGTGCTTCATTCACCTGTTCCACAAAGGACCACTAGGAGCGGGAACTGGCTTGGCAGCACCTCACAACCACTACCCTTTTAACCCTTAAAATGCTCTCAGGTGAGCAAACAACAAATGCCCTGACACAGAGTCTGTTCTGACTCACAGTGACCCTGCCTGAGGGTTTCAAGGCTGTAACTCTTAACAGTAGTGAAAAAGTTCATCTTTCTCCCAGGGAAGCACTCAGATGCACACACACTGCCGTCAAGTTGACCCCAATTCATGTCAACCTTACAGGACAGTCTAGAACTCTCTGTGGGTTTCTAAAACTGTGAACTCTTTACAGGGGTGAAAGCCTTGTCTTTCTCCTGAGGAGCTGCTGGTGGTTTCAAACTGCTGACCTGCTGGTTAACAGCCCAACAGAGAACCACTGTGCCACCAGGGCTCCTCTCAGGTAAGCACTCGTATCCCCATTTTTATACATGAAGACAGAGCAGATTCGGTTAGCCTGGATTACAGAGTCAGCAGTGTCACAATGCCCAATAGGCAAGGTAAACATAAGTTTATTTGTGTTTACTAACCTATGATGTGGTAAAATGCACAGATTAGTAAGTAAGTACAAGTAATCCCTTCATTGCCTTGCTTACTGGGTAATCCACCACAAAACCAGATAGGAGCAAAAGATTTGGCTCTCAAACTTTTTTGGCCTACTGCCCCCTTTTCAGGAAAAAGTTACTCAGCGCCCTTCTGGCAATTAAACACTTTTGTACTATAGCTCATAATCCAGGATAAAATACAGGTATCCAATTCTGAAACCCCACCAATTCATTCCAGTGTCCCCCAGTGGACAGTATTGCCCACCTGGGCTTAGACCAAGTTTCAAATCCTGGCTCCAATGCTTTTCTGTAGTGTGACCCACTTTCTCCCTCTTTGGGGGATGTGTGTGTGTGTGTGTGTTTGTGTGTGTGTACACCTCTTAAAGTTGAGAAGGCTAAGTGAAACATACAGCAAAAGCACTTGATACACAGGCGTGGTGGTCAATATTCAATTACTGTTATCACAGTTTCCATATATTTGACATCATATTTTTAACATACAGGATTCATCAGTCTGTGATACTCTGAAAGGATCTCTTCTCCTTGAATCCAAGACTGTTCAAA
>NW_022111372.1:92784222-92785425 GCF_000313985.2 Echinops telfairi
GGGGGGAGGAGAGAGAGGAGGAGGAAGGATCCTCTTACGTGGTGGAAAACATGCCATCTATCTAGAACCCAAGGTCTGCTGGCGGGAAGAAGGCCTTTCAGAAACATGACCGTTTCAGCACCCCAAAACCGGTCCAGCTTAGGCACTGGATGAAGCTTAAATGACCCTCTGGATGCACTATACGAATCAGAGTAATACTGAAAAGGTTGTCCTCTGTAGAAACAAAAGTTTCTCGCTGGCTCAAAATAAAACACTTATCTACTAGGCCCGAGGCTCTTCCTTCCCACTCTCAACCCAGAGAACACCCTGTAAAGCAGAGGAGAGTGGGCAGCAGCTGAGCCAGAGGTTTGCACACGCTCAGGAACGCATCTAAATCAGTCCCGATGCACTAGCCAAGGTCAGACAGCGAGAACACGGGAAAAGAAAATCAAAAGAAAAGAAATACAAACCTGTGTGTCGAATCCAAATCTCGTGGACTGAAACCACTGCATTCTAGGGAGTTACGAATTATCTGGACAGACTGAAGGAAAAGGGTGCATGGCTGAGCAAGATTGGAGGAGAGTCTACATTTTGAGCCCTGGGTTAGAGCAGTGGTTCTCAACCTGCCTCATCCCGCAGCCCTTTCGTGCAGTTCCTCATGTGGTGGTGACCCCCAACCATAAAGTTGTTTTCGTTGCTACTTCTGTAACTGTACTTTTGTAACGAATTTTGCTACTGTTATGAATCGTAATGTAAACATCTGATATGCAGAATGTGTTTTCATTGTTACAAATTGAACATCATTAAAGGATAGCGATTCATCACAAAAACAATATGTAATTATAGATTGTGAAATATTTCTTTCTAACTACAAATAAATGAAATTTTGTCTTGAAGCATGGTGTCGCCTGGGTGACAGTCTTCATGCTGGGTACGTATCTGCATGTGGGCGGACCTGCCTGGAGACAGATAGAGGAGCCGTGTCTCAGTTTCTAAGACCGTCAGAAATATGTGTTTTCTGACGGTCTTAGGCGACCCCTGTGAAAGGGTCATTCAACCCCCAAAGGGGTCGCAACCACAGGTTGAGAACTGCTGGGTTAAAGAAAGTAGTTGTCTAAGGCTATGGGTGGGGGATATGGAAGAATTTAGGGATGACATCTAAAAAACAATTCTAAGGAAGAACTTCCTATGCCTCTACGACCATCACTAACCCCTTGACAGCTA
>NW_022111372.1:92785723-92806011 GCF_000313985.2 Echinops telfairi
GTCCTTTCCTAGGGACATGTCCAAAGTATGTGAGACAAAGTATCATCATCCTTAACTCTAAGGAGCATTGTGGAAGTGCTTCTTCCACGATAGAATTGTTTGTTTTTCTGGCAGTCCACATGCTTTTAATAGTCTGAGTCAACACCACAATTCGAATGCATCAATTCTTTGGTCTTTCTTGTTCTTAACCTAAATTTCACATGCAATTGAGGTGATGGAGAATACCATGACTTGGGCCAGAGGCACTTTAGTTTCCAAAGTGACCTCCGTGCTCTTCAACAGTTTGAAAAGATCAGAGTTACCAGGGATTTCACATTACTTGGATTCACAGGCCATGCTCACAGAAGCCACGGTGAAGAAAGCAAATGGCATAATTACGTTGGGCAAATCTGCTGCGTAAGACCTCTTTCAAGTGCTCACGAGGTGCCACATTAAGAGATGCGTCACCCTTCGCCTGACCAACATTTCATAAGTTTCTCATTTAAGTTAACCACTGAAACCTTTCCACCTTTTTTTCTTTAAAAGACACAGTTTTGTAACATCTAGGTTCTTAAAAGCTTATGAGCAGCCATCTCAGATACAACTATTGGTTGCTAGTGATAAGGAACAAAAGAAATAGAAGGGAACTAAAGTCTCAAAGAAGAAACTGGTCTATAGCATTATCAGCCTACAGGAGCCACAACTTTACCCACCCTGAGACCAGGAGAACTAGATGGTGCCCAGCTTTCACCAAGGGCCCTTCTGATGAAGGCCACCATCAGTGAATGGACTCTGATAGATGGGATGACAATGCAGAGCAGAACTCCAAGTCCTGGAAGTTCAAACTTATTGCACCAGATGAGACCAGAGGATTCCGAGACCCTTGAAACCCAGAACTGGTACTATCCTCTGAGATCACCTTTTAGCAAACAAAATACAGTGAACCCTCGCCACTTCGCGCTTCGACTTCCGTGGCTTCACTCTATCGCGGTTTTTGCGGAACAGCGCATGCTCTGTCATTACTGCCACTGATTGGCTCATACTGTACACGCTTGATGCCATAAAGAATATAATAAATAATAAATGATAATTGTAACGTCCAAAATATTTTACTGTATTTTCCCTTTTTCATTTAATAAATTGGGTAATACGAGTGTAATGGTGACTAAAGGGTGTTTTTTCATGTCCTCTATGCTCTAACTACGAAAATATTTGATTTACAAATAAGGAATCCTACTTCGCGGAATTTCATTTATCACGGTAGGGTCTAGAACCGATTAACCGCGATAAATGAGGGTTCACTGTAACAGAGTAGTATACAAAATAAGTGTGGTGCTCTACTCAGAACAGCCGTCTGAGATCAGTAGGTCAGCAATTACTCTAGATGAGATATCAGGAGATTGGGAAACTAGAGAACTGAGATCAGACCAACCAGACTACAAGAAAATAAAATGCTGACCCACTATTAAGATGTAGCTAATGGCAATGAACAAACAAGCTGTAAAGAAATTGTCACGTGGGAACCTAATTTACGGTGTAAAGTTCACCAAAAACACAATTATCATTTTTTTAAATGCAAAAATAAATAAATAAATGTATGCAAAGACCCACTTCTTCAGGATGGTGGAGGAGATTAGAGTGGGGGGTTGGGAAGCATGAGACCCAGGCATTCAGAAAACCAGACTGGTGAAAACATGGCCCCAAATCTCCCAGTGAGCTTTGAGTTCTCTTCGGCTGGTGTCCACCGTCATGCTTGGGTCATGTGCTGCTCCGACCACACGGCCCCGAGCCCAGAGGCAGTGTCTCTGCCTCGCCGTATGAGGTGAAGTCACGTTAGCCAGAAGGGATGGGGTACAGGCGCAACCAGCCACAGTCCTATCCCCAAAGACACTGAAGACCACGAGCTAGCCGGTCCACTCTGATTTTCCCGGCCATGGAGCAGAGCTTCCCTGCCACGGAACTGACCACAGCATGCTGCTATGCAAAGAGAGCACAGGATTTCTTTCCAGGAAGAGAAGCATGGTGTTGCCCTAAGCGGAACTGGCAACATGGTGACCTGCTGACCTTGCACACTGAGCTTAGGCGGCTTTGGTCAGAGGGCTGGACACGGCTGCCAGCAAGCTGTCTGTTGTCCCTGAGGCCTGCCCAGCAGACGCTGATGGGTCGGGAGCAGCCGAGCCTTGGCCTGCAAAAGCCAGACGCCTTCCATTCAGCTGCCTCCACTGGCCTCCCGCTCCAAGAAAGGCACACCGCAGAGTGGGAGTGGTGGGGCCTGACCACCTGCTGGATTACCTGCACCTCAGAGCAGGGTCAGTATCAAACACCTGTACGCACAAGTCACATACAAAGGTAATCCGTTCTGGAGAAGACCAACCCACAGAATTCCTTAAGAAGCAAATGGCAGGAGGAACCCAGCGCTGGTCTCCCGGTGGCGACACCCTGGGGACTTGGCAGCAGAGGCTGTGGTCTGCTGGGTCACTGACAACCCGCTGGGATCACAACAGAGATAAGCACCCAGTGTTTGCCAGTAATGAGGACACCTACCCCGCCCGGGGAGAGATCAGCTCTCCCTGGGTTGGGGGCATCTCATCTCCAGAAGCCGTGGTCAGTCTTTCTTTCCCCTCCTCTCCACCAGACACGGAGTCCCCTTGGGCTGTGTTAAAGCCCAGCCCCATCATTATACTTCCTGAACGCCTTTTTTTTAAAGGAAAAAAAAGTGCAACATAATTACAGGCTCTGACCTCAAATGACTTTAACCCTGACAAGCGCAGTCAGAGCTCACTGTGGGAAACATTGCCCTGTGATTGCGGAGGAGCATGAAGTTTCCTTTCCGAGTTCCAATGCTACAGAAAGGGCCCGGCTCACAGGAAACTGGACCCAAGCTTCGGCCACACTGGCGGAGATACTCGGAAGTCAGGAGAACTTGTAAATGTCTGGAACACGTCCCTGTCATTCCATTCCTTGGGCTACAGTGTTACAGACAACTTCCAGGAACGGGAAGGCGCACCAACAGGAGTGAGGACGAGGCTGTGGTGAGGACAAGGCTTAGGGAGACTCATTTGGTCTATTCAGGCTTCCTGTGTGGTCCCAAGGGCTGCAGCCATGCAAATCACCAGGGGGCCCTGTGGAGGTGCAGACGCCCAGGGCCTGTGGGTGCGGCACAACGGGTGTGAGCTGGGCTGTCCACAGAGAGAGCAGTCGGAAACAACCAGTCGCTCCTCCAGAAAAAAAGGCAAGCTTGCTTTCTGCTTCCAAAAAGATTAGCAGCCTCGGAAAACCAAAAGGGTAGTTCTACCCTGCCCTACTGGGTCACAGTGAGTCAGAACTGACTCGATGGCAACGAGTTGGGGTGGTTTTTTTTGTTTGGTCCCACGGGGGTGTGTCTCAAAGTATCCTTGGGCAGAGCCTGGGAATTTTTAGTTAAGGGAATTCATATGTACATCATCTTTAAGACAGGTTATCTTACAACACTACCAGCTGTCTGTTGGCCATACTGTAGCAGTGTGTTGCTCAGATGGTGGGAGACAGACAGGTGGGCATTTCAAGTATCAGGAGGGTCACCTATAGTGGGTAGGTTTCAGCAGTTTCTCGACTAAGTAAGACAAGGAAGAAAGGCCTGGCGATGAAGTTCCGAAAAATGAGCCAATGATAATCCTGTGGATCACAACTGGATATGGTCTCACCCAGTGCTGGACGATGAGCCCCCTGGACTGGAGGGCCATCTGAAATACACAGGGACCACAAGTACAAGTGTGGGCTCAACAGAGCATTTGTCAGGAAGGTGGGCTGTAGCAGGCAAAGCTTCACTCAGTGGTAGCTGAAAGGTTGAGTGAGTCAACCCAACGGCAACTAAGAGCCATACCTTACAAGGACCACCTAGCAGTGGCAATAACAAAGCTTGCCAATTTTAGGTCATTTACGATGAGCCTGAAAAAGCTCTGATGGCATTGTGGGTTCAGTGATGGGCTGCTAACATCCAGGTTGGCTGTTCAAACCCACCAGCCACAAAGGGAGAAGGATAAAGATCTGTAGCCACAAAAAACCTACACAGGGGCACCATTTACAGACTCAGCAACACACACGGGGCCATTCTGCTCTGTCCTAGAGTCACTGCGAGTCAGAATTAACTCAATAGCAGTTGAGTTGAGTTTTGAGGGAACTTAGGCCACGTTGGACATGTGACAGGGGTTATTGTACATTCACCATCAGAGGTGAGGGTCAAACCCTACAGGAGAGGCAGACAGAAGAAGGACGTCAGACACAATGTGCCATGCTCCCCAGCCAGTCACCATAAAGGTCACTGCCCACAGGACAGCCCAGAGAAATACAGAGGCACCGGGGGTACCTCCTGGACAAAGTCCTGGTCTCCATTACACCAAATGTAGGAGACTGTCCATATTGAAAAGTCTGCCAAACTCACTGCATAACACACGTACTGCCACTAGCACCACAAACCCATGCTGTCGTCCTAGCTACAGCTGTGTCTCATTTCAGGGACTGGGTTTTGTGGTGGTTTTAATCCCAGAATGAACAATACATACCAGCTGGGAGTAGGAAAGGGATAAAATAATCTACGGATGGTTTTATGACAGCGGTCACTGCAAGGTTTCTCTAACTAGTAAGTTCCTACACTAAAATCAGGATTTGAAAAACTCAGTTCTGTCATAAACACTCCAGAAATGCTCCCCTGAAACACTTAGCAAAATGGCAAATGGACAGTCCCCTTTGGTCCAGTGGATCCGCTTCTAGGAAATCTGTCCTATAGATCTACTGGCTCACTATGCCTTGAAAGGTGTGTGTTCACAGCAGCATGACTGGGCCTGGCAGAAGCTAAGAGACCATCTAACTGAGATTGGTTAGAGAAGCTATGATACAGCCAAACGATAGCGTGCAATACCAATGGTGAAGAAGAGTTAGCTCCATATGCACCCACGTAAAATAACTAAAATTATGAAAAACAAGGTCCACAGCAGTACATCGGTATGCAACCCAAAAACAAACACCGTACGACAGATAGAGCCAGAGAGATCCACCACCCATCAGAGGTATATACTATGGTGTTTGCATGCTGGTACAGTGCTGGAAGATATAACAATTATTTCAGATATTGGCAAGGTCTCCTATGGGGGACAAGCTTCCCTGGTGCTTTCCACAAAGGCAGACTAGAAAGAGAGTTCTGACAATCCACCAATACAGAAAACCTATGGAACATAACAAAGCGCTGTCCGTACAGTGCTGGAAGAAGAGCCCCCTAGTCTGGCAGGCCCTCCACAATGGCCGCAGCAATGGACCCAACGTGGTGTAGGGCCAAATGTCAGTGCAATACGTCACACAGAAGGCGATCAAAAATCAGAAGTGACAGCAATGACGCTATCTATAAAGGGGGCTTCAAAAAGTTCATGGAAAAATTCTACTACCTTTTCATTCCACTTTGCCATGAACTTTCTGAACCCCTAGGTGTGTGTATAACCAGAGGAGAGTGAAGTTGTCACCGATTTTGTCTTGCTTGGGTCCACACTCATTGCTCACGGAAGCAGCAGTGAGGAGAACGAAAGGAAACCTGCTGCACAGGGCTGCTCCTGAAAGTGCTGAAAAGCCAGGCTGTGACTCGGAGGACTCAGTTGCGCCTGACCAGACCACGGAACTTTCTATTGCCTCATATGCATGAGAGAGCTGGCAGGAGGAGGCCTGGTGAGCAATCGATGAATTTGAATTACGCTGGTGCTGGTGAGGAATCGTGAAAGTGCCGTGGACTGCCAGAAGAACAGACAGATCTGTCTTGGAAGGACAGCCAGAAAGACTTCACCTTCCATCCTTTGGACACGTCTTCAGGAGGGACCAGTCCCTAGAGAAGAGCATGCTTGGTAAAGTGAAAGGAAAGCAAAAAGGAGGAAGGCCCTGGACGAGACGGATGACACAGTGGCTGCAACAATGGGCCTCAACATTAAGAACCATTTGTGGATGGCCACTGGGACTGGGGGGTGCGTCATTCTGTTGCACACAGGGCTATGAGAGAGAATCGACTCCACAGATCTAGCAACAACAACAGATAGGTACACACACTGGCAGATGCAAAGATTACATAAAAGATACACCAAAAAACCCGGCTAAAATGTTACCTCTGGCAGCCGAACAGGGTTGAAGGAAAAAAGGGTTGTCGGGATACTTACATACATTTTTTTTTTTTGCATTTAAATTGCGTATCATTTATAGGTAACAGCTATTGAGATAAACTTTTTAAAGAAAGGTATGGATTAAAGTGAAAATGCCACTCTGTTTTATTCACTCAAACAACATTCATTTTCTATCTCTGACTCACCGCTGTAATAATGAGACATGCAGTTGGGGATTTCTGTAGGTTTAGGGCCGATCTGGCTCAACAGAGCCCTTGACAGAGAAACAGCCTCAAGTTCCATTCAGCCTGCCAGAAATGCCATCTTACAGCTCACCGAGGAGCCCGTCCACAGCTCCAAAGTGGTCCAATTACCTCGGAGTAGACTTGACAGCAGGTCTGATAGCAAAGTCAGATGTGTGGTGAAACCTACCTGTGTTATCTTTAAAACCATGTGAAAGAGTCCGTCCTTTTGTTAGGTTTGGTTTTGGGGGGTTTTCCCATGTGGAAGCAGCAAGAGTCAGAGAGTGGTTTACTTGGTGGCTTGAGCCAGAGAGGCCAGTTAGCTAACAAGGTTTAGGTCCAGAATTATTCCCAAATCCCTGAGACCTTTGTCCATGTGGCAAAGAAAGTGCATGTGCACGTGGGCATGCACACACACACAACACCCTAGCTCCGGGAACCTCTTCGTTCTAAATATAGCAGACAAGTGCCCACTCTTGACGCTCACCCTCTGTGGGATGCTGTGCCTTCCAACCAAGGTGAGCCCAGTCAGACATAAACACACTGTGACACTTTGGGCCCACACTGCCAAGCTGCTTTCCTTATTATTTCCTCTTTCTCTCTCTCTGGGTTTCTACGAAAATGTGTAAGCCCCAGCGACTAATTTATAAGCCTTCCTCTGGCCACTACTGTTATTGTTCTCCTTACTCTTGCAAACATGACTTCCTTCCTGGCCTCTCTAACTGGGGCTTCAAACAGCCTGGTTCCACAAAGAGTGTTCATCCCATGACCCCCTTTACCTGAAAAAACCTGGAGCTCGCAAATGTATCTATCTGACCAGTTCAAGGCTAATTAGGGCAAAGCCAAGGAATTGTTCTCTCCCACCCACTCACTCGCTCACATTCACATTCGCACGCCCTCCAGATTTCTTCCTTTCCCCTGCCCCTTTGAGAATCAGTCTCTGTGCCTAACAAAGGGGCCAGTTCAGGATACTGTACTTCCGGTTTAAGCAAAAGGAAAAGCGTCTGAAATATAGCCTAGCGCGCTCAATAGCGCCGGCTACCAGGGTGCGAAGGACCTAAACTACTGCTGCCAATCAGTGTGTGAAAAGTGGGGCTGGCAACAAGTCCACTTTGAAGACCCGCTTCCCAGGGAAATTCACCGCCCCTCCCAACTCCTCCTACAAGGATACATGAGGATTACCACACCCCTGTTCCAACAAGGAAAATCCAAAGCCATGCTGAGTATCATCCTTCAATATGAAGCGGGGAAAAGTAAATACAGTATGCCCACACAGAACATTCTGCACGCACTGAAGGAATGCAGTATGTACATGTACTGGCATGGAGCTTCTTTCAGACAATATTAGCAGGGAAAGCAAAACAGAGTAATTTGAGATGGTATAATCCCATTTTTGAAAAAGCAAATACAGAAAGAGGGCTAGGAAAAGCAGGACAAACTGTCATCAGTGGGTAAAAACTCTGGTTTCTCTCCCACCCACTCCCACCCCTTGCCCCGCCCCAAGCTGGTTTTGACACAAGTATAAAAGTACTTTTATACTTTTTGATGCTTTTATAAGAACATATTCATAAACTACTTTCTTTTTTTTCTTTTGGTCTTTAAATGGTCATATCATTCACTCATATTCTTGGTTTTTCTCCCAAGCCTAATCCTCCCCAAGCGTTCTCCATCTCAGAAAAAAGCATCCTCATTCACCTGTCATGGTCAAGGTCCCACACCCCTGAATTATTCTTGACGCCTCTCACACGCCACAACCAATCAAAAATCTAGCCCTGTGGGCTCAACTTCCAAATGAATCTGGAATCTGGCCCCATTGCCAGACTGTACCTTTAGTCCCGGTGACCTGAGTCTCACGGCAGTCTCGTGACAGTTCTACCCGCCTTTACTCCCACCCCTCTGTAGCCATTCGCCACATGAGCTCTTTAAAATACATGTAAGAAATATCGCTCCCTAATTCGAACGAACCACGAGTTCTTTGTGGCACTGAGCACCTCTGTCATCTGGCCCCTCATGAGCTCTCTCTCCATTCACCACCTGTTAGTCACTGGTGCGACGCTGCTGCCCTCAAACTGACTGCCATTGCGGCGGTTCCAACCCATAGTGACCCTAGAGAACAGGGCAGAACTGCCGTCTGGGATTCCGAGACTGTGACTCTCATGGAGTAGAAAGCTTTTCGTTCCCCCTACTCGTCCTCAAATGCCCTAGGGACTCTCTCACCTCCTGACTCCGTGTCTATTACTTCTCTGCAGGGACTTCACATGTGCTGAATGAAGGCCTTCCTTGGATGGCAACCTAAGAAATACCCAGGAGCCTGGTGGTGTGATGGTCAAGCACTTGAACATCCACCAGGCTCCATATATTTGTCTGCCTTCGCTGGCAGCATACGTACACAACTTTTACACAGATAATGCACACGGTATTTACTCATTTTTTCAAATCATCCAACTCCATTGTGTGAGAGCCTTCTATGAGAGCTATGTGTATTACGCGTGTGTGCCTATTATGTCTGTGCGTGCATTATGTGCAGGAGATGCAGTACTGTGAAACGCACGGTGTTATAATGTCTTTTAATTAAAACTGGGGTCGAGCAGAAATTTAAATCTAGATAGCCCCCTTTCACGGCTAGCTTTCCTATTGCCTTCACGCTCAATGTGCCTGCCAAAAGCCCCCAGGGCTGCTTTTGTTCAAGGTGATGGCTTTGACGGGATAACAAGGTGCCTCCAGGGGTGGCTTCCCAGGCGCTCAGGAGGGACAGTGGTTCTTCACGGGCCATTTTCATTATGTCAACTTAGGGGTTTCCTGATCATCAGCCGACAGTGGACAAAATGAGGAAGTCCGGCCCGGGGCCTTTGCCCCAAGGGGATGCTAGCCTGCCTATGCGAAGCAGAAACCCCAACCACAGCCTCACGGAACCATTCCTCGCTGTGGCCTCCTGATGTGGCTCTGTCAAAGGGAAATGAAGTTGAAGGACAAGTCTTAAGTGCCACGCACTTAGTCATCAAGAGCTTTACAAAGCAAAGGGAAAAAGTGTAAGCCAAGCTATAAAGTATCAAAAAGCCAAACTACTGCCATCAGGTCGCTGCCCAATCATGACCCACCAAGACAGGGTAGAACTGCCTTTGTGAGTTTCTGAAACGGTAACTCTCTGTGGGAGTGGAAAGCCCTTTCTCCCACTGAGCCGGTGTTAGTTTTGAACTGCTGACCTTGCAATTCGCAGCCAGATGGGGAACCGCTATGCCACCAGGGATCCTAAGCCATAAAAGAATGTACCCTCAGAAGATCTGAACAGACACCAGTAAGAGTGCTGACAGTGAAGATACAGGTTCTTTACAGATCCCGATCCTAGACACGGAATGCGCAGCGGATGCTATATTATGCAAGGAGACTGTTGCAGCAGTTTCTCTGAGCCCTGAGCCCCGGGCAGCAAAGAACAGCGAAGAATTTCACAGGGTCGTTGCAGAACCAAAGTGGGCTAGAGGGGCCCATGAGGGTTGACTGATTCCTCACCTTGAAAAGCAACGCATTTCTTTGGGGTAGCACTGAGTGATCAGGGATGCTGCCAGGCATGGGCTTTCAACTGAGTTAATGGTTACTGAAGTGAGAGGCCAGGGGCCTGCTCCTGGGTCAGATTCGGTAAATTGGGTACTTCTTTTCATTCGGTAACTCAAGCACTTTTTTTAATTTAAATCAACAACACGAGTTGTGTGTTGTGTGCCTTAAAGTACATCACCCTTTTGTACACAGTAGAGGCTTTTTACGATCACAAAATGAATCCTCCTTGAATGACATAAACCCCTAAGGATCTTTGATGCCAATCTGCTTTGTCAACCTTACTCAAAATCCTAAGTAATAAACGGGTACAAAGTTAGGAAATGAAAAGTTTGTCCCAGTTCATTTGCTTTGCTTTAGCACCTTAATTTTTTTTAAAGGCATTCACTAATTATTTGTTAATGGTGGTAATTTGCAATGGTGACATTTGGAGTCTGACTCACACAAATATAAACAACAGAAAATTGAATCCAAATAAGATGTTGAAGTCTTTATATAGCGTTGGCTTTTCAAAAATCTCTCCCATTTGTTCCATTCTGTTTTCCGCTGGATTGAACGAAGTGCACCTCAACAGTAACTCTCACCCCTCTGAGAGGTATGCCCTCCTTTTAACCACAGCCACTGCGGGCTTCTGGAATGTCTCGTTTTCTCCTAGAAGCACACTCGGTGGGCTCGGCTGGGATGAGTGGTTGATGTGTACACAACTGTGACAATGACCACATGAACCAAAAACCAAATCACTGCCATGAAGGCATTCCAACTCACAGCAGCGGCCCTGCAGGCTTTACATCCTCCGGGGAGCAATCACCCCACCTCCTCCTCCTCCCTCAGAGCGGAAGTGCGTCTGAATTGCCGACCTGTGGTTAGCAGCCCAACACACTGTAGCCCTCTAGGCCACAGGGGCTCCTTTACTATGCCTTTCTTTCTCCTTTAAGGTCGATAAACGATCATTTATTAACCACCACCACCCCCCCCTCTGTCTTACTTCTCAGAAAGACCACCAGCATCAGCATTGAGAGAGAAGGCAGCTGAGGCTATTTCTCTTAACATAAATATGTTCATTCTCAAAGGTAGCTCGTTGAAGTACATTGTATTGAAGTATAATTTACAGATGCTGAAATTCACATTCCTCAACTTTTAGTTTGTTTGTAGAGTTACACAACCATCACCACCATCCAATTCTGACACATTTCTGTTACTCCACTAAAAACCTCGTGGACCTGTTGCAAGCACTCAGTTCAAACCTGAGCTCAGAAGAACCACTACCAACTACCTACTACCAACTGCTCTGACCAAGACCCAAAGAGAAGATGCTGGTGAGAATGGGCAAAAAAAAAAGAGAGAGAACAAAATTCAACACCAAAAAATAAGTGAAAGGGCCAGACTTCCGACTCAAAAGAGACCAGAGGAACCTAAGATGGTCACCCAGAGAGAACTGTCTGGCTTGAAACTGGCAACATTCCCAAAGGCCAGATACTAGCAGAGACTATAAAACAAACAACATCCACGAAGAAAGTGTTCCTCAGAACAATTAATCAACTATGCAAAGTCAAAAGGACAACATGGCTGAAAGCCAAAGATGGAAAGACAGGAAGAGGCAGGGAACCCAGACTAATATAAGTGGGGAGCCCAGGGAAGAAACAGAGTGTTGACACATTGTGGGGATGGTGACCAATGTCAGTGAACAATCTGTGTATGAACTTTCAATTGAGAAAACGAATTTGCTCTGAAAAACTTTCACTAGTGCACAACCCCCACCCCAACTGCCACCAAGTCAATTCCAACTCACGGTAACCCAAAGAGGGTTTCTGAGGCTGCAGAGCTTTTCAGGAGCACAACTTCTCATTTTTCCTCCAAGGAGTGACTAGTGGGTTTGAACTGCCAACCTGTGGTTAACAGTCCAAAGATTACCCTACAGCGTCACCAGAATTCCTTACTAATTCACTCAAGTAGATTCCAACTCATAGAGACCCTACAGTACCAAGTAGGACTGCTCCATTTGAGCGTCAGAGACTTTCGATCTTCATGGGTATAGCTAGTCTCAAATTTTTCCTGTACTGGGCTAGTGGGCTCAAACGGCCAACCTTGTGGTTAGCAGCTCAGTGCATAGCCCACTACGCCACCGGGGCACATGAAATTCAAAAAACAGAGCTCATTGTACTTATTTTGTGAATATGATATAGACTTAGAGATCTTAAAATCACTGAGCGCCAAAACGTAGTGGGAACCCTGATGGCGTAGTGCGTTACACACTAGACTGCTGCGTGACGGGAGAAAGACAGGGCTGTCTGCTCCAGTAGCGTCGCAGCTTTGAACCAACAGGCAGCTTACTCTGTCCTATGGGGCCACTGTGGGTCAGAAGTGACTTGATGGCAATGAGTCTTTGGTCTTGTTTGGTTTTTGAGCAAAATGCAATGAGAAAGGCACATCATTTCTTTGAAAGTCTCATGGAAAACATAAGTTCAGAATAAGAAATAGAACTAGTCACTTCATTTTGTAAAAAGATGTCACCCAGCAGGACACCAACCCGCAGGGTACAGCTTATTCAGTACCACATATCTTGCCCCCAATTGACTGTAAATTCATTGACGAAAGGAATTGTTATGTTTACTCTTGTGTTGGTTTTCTCCTCTGCATGTCTCATAAACTTTATATCAATTAAAGTATCAGGGACTAAAATAAATCCCCCCTCCCCCACGCCTCAAAATGCTCTCATTGTGATTGAATCGATTCTGACTCATAGTGACCCCATAGGGCAGAACAGAGTGCTCCTGTGGGTTTGAGACTGTAACTCCTCATGGGAGTAGAAAGGCTCATCTTTCGTTCATGGAGCGGTTGATGGTTTCAAACTGCTGACCTTGCAGTCAGCAGTCCAACATACAAACCCTTTATACCACCAGGAGTTTCTTCTGGCCCTAGAAATACATTATTCAGTCCCGGGACCACAGGTCTACTTAACCGTTTTTGAAGGAAATAAAGTTACTGATCCAAAGTTTCTCTACCCGAAATCTAAATAAAAAAACTTTTTGCCTAAACCACCTAGCAGAAGAGGATTAACTTTGCATTTCCGGTTTTTAGGACAGGCAGATCTGCAAAGGCAAACAAGCAGATCCGTGGTTGTTTTTTGCGATGGGCAGAAGTGAAAGTGACTACTCATAGGGTGTGGGTTACTTTGTAGGGTAAGGGAAATGCTCTAAAACTGAACGTGGGCACAGTTGCTTCACTCCGTGACTGTATTAAACGCCACTGAATTCAGACACTTTCTGATTACACACATTAAATAAATCAGTGACCTGTACGTAAAGTGAATTACAATTTAATAAAGCTGCTATTTTTTAAAACTGCATGTCTGTCCCACTCTAAGACAACAAAATGAAGGTATTCCCTCTCAGAAAATGGAAAGCAAAATCAAAGAGACTTCTCATTACCAAAAAGCCCAGAAACCACCCCTCAAAACCAAAGCCTACCCCACATTCCTTTCTATGCACCTACATTGGTTGTGCCATTGAGAACAGGGCACAGCAAGGCCCGGAGTCCAATGAAGGCACAAGAGGTAGCAAGGACAGCCACACGGAGGGGAACGTTGGTCTAGCGAGAAATGTGGAAACTTAACGTAATAGCGTGTTAATAAGCCCAGAAGAGATTGGGGAGCTCAATTTTTATTTTTTCTTCATAACTTGTGGATCTTTTTTGACTTAAGCACGGCTTGATGCAAGCCATCTCACAAGGATTTTGTCCACCAGTGGTAAAGACACACAACTGTGTGAGTATGCTAGCATGAAGGCGGCATGAGCCTCGCTCTGGGAGTGCAGGCCGACGGCAGAGCTGGAAAGCGCTACGTGTGAGCAGCGTTGCATGCCAGCTCCGGGTTTAGTCCTTTCTTTACATGTACATCATCCGGGTCTTAAGCAAACACAATGAAGTCTGAGTGCTTTTCCCACTGACAGAGGGGAGCTCAGGATTGCTTACCTAGCCTGAGTTAATCAACTAAATGACAGGATCAGGACTTGAACCCAGGCTTAACTGGCTCCAGAGGAGCCCCGTTGGTGTAGTGGTTACAGGCTGGACTGCTAACTACAAGGTCAGCAGTTTGAAGCCACCAGTTACCCCACAGGAGAAAGACAAGGCTTTCTACCTCCAGAAAGAGTTACAGTCTTAGAAACCCACAAGGGCATTTCTACCCTGTCTTATTGAGTCACTGTGAATTGGGATCAACTTAATGGCAGTGAGTTTGGTTTCTGGTTTTTTAACTGACTCCAGGTTGTACTCTTGCCACCAAACTGTAGGCCCCCAGGAAATACTGTTATCATCCAAACTCATGATGTGACCTGAGGAGCTCAACTTAAGGGAGGCGAGAGATCCTAAGCCTCTTAACTATACTAGCCTATATCTCTTCAGCCTCTATCTTCTCTAGGGAAAGAAGAGACTTGTCTCTTCTCTGACACTGATTAATCAGGGCAGGGGAACAGGTCCTGGGGGGCTAAGTCCCCCCACAGAAAAGGCCAGGACAAATCAGCCTCAGAAGTAACTAATCCGGCATCACCAAGGCTCTGCTCCACATCAAACAAGAGATGTCTCCCAAAGCAGGAATTTATTAAATGGATGCTCCAAATTATTTTGTTTATCCTTCCATGCATCCAGCCCAGAGATCTGGATTCAGACAAAGGTTCCAAGGAGTTATTTTCCATACAGAAAGGGCCTGTAACTTTTATCAGATTATCAAAGGAAGACAAGAGACAAATGTGTGTGAGAACCACTGACCTCCAGGACAGAACTGCCTCAGGGTTAAGTGCACTTTAACTGCTCTGTCACCTTGCGCAGGTCACTGATCTCTGGTCCTGCTGGTCCCTTGCTCATAAAGTGGAAGTTGTGAAGCCAATGATCTCGATGAACTTTGGTGATGAACTTTGGCAATCCCGGGAGGCCAGTTTTATTGCCTGGGATTAATGCACAAAGGAAACCTAAACTCAAAGATCTGAAACTCTGAGCTATGAAATAAAATCGTAAAACGTTAGGGCTAGGAGAGAGTACAGTGTCACTTTTAAATAATCAGGTTTTTGGTTTTTTTAAGATGAGTTGGGAAAACAGCAGTGGTAAAGAAAAATAATGCACAAACACTAGTCTACTAGTATACAATGTAGCAGGCATCCAGATAGGTGATAAAGTGCTTAAAGTCTAGGCCACAGCTGTACCCTTATTTTAAAGATGAGAAAATTGGGGCTCTTGAGGATCACATGACTTGTTCAAGGTCACCGTAGAGCTGGATTTAAGAGAGATCAGAACATCTAGATCTCAATCAGTCCTTCTCTCAAGTTACAGGGCTAGTCCATTAAAAAACCAAACCAACCCTTCAGCGCCATTACTGAAATGTTTCTTCTACCCAAAGCACTCTTACATACACACACACAAAAATAATAATTGGGCAAACTGCCAGTCACCCAAATACACACCACCCTGATTCAGGGCTGAGTTATAAAGCTTAAGTCCAAATTCCATTAGGCTTGGTCCAGATAGTTCCATTTAGGGCAAGTGGGATGGGCGAGATCAAGAGCTGGCAGAGCATTAACTCCAAGGCTGGCTCACGCCACTGAGTTAAAAACTAAGAGTAGCCACTGGAACTACGTGACTGTAGGCTAGCGCATCCTCCAGCCTGTTTTCCCGTTTCCACAACACCATTCTTAGGTGAGGTGATGATGCCCTGCATGGAGCAGGCCTGGCAGTCCATCCAACAGCAGCCTATTCACTGCTACTTCCTCTGTGCCCAGTGCAAAACCTAGCACCCCCTAGTCAATCCAAACTTTGCTCAATGAAGCAGTGGCGCAAGTGAAAGCCAGTCTCAGAGTTCAATCAAAATCCCACCTTTAAGTGGGTCCCAGTCTTCCCGGAAAAAGGATGGCGCTGGTCAATGATGAAGGAAGTCTATTCATATGCTTCGTGTAAGACACAGCATCTAGCAAAGGCCCTGCCTCTAAGATGTTTCATCACCTCCCAATACTTTTATACTCATTTCGCCCACAAAAGATTGGCACTTGCCACCCAGGGATTCCATTGTCTCTGTCTTCATTTTTAGAAGCAATCTTCATTTTAAGCAGCAATAGACTCACGAAATGACATCTCAGACACTCCTTGGAGTGTCAATTTCTCACAGCTTAGGCCTTATGCTACCAATGCACCTCTCATTCTGAAAGATAACACGCATTAAAGAAGTCTATCACCCCCACAGGTAAAGGAAGAGTCGAAGACAATTCCACAATTCCTAATTCTGAAAACTAGAAGATGGGCTGGACGGTTTTTACAACAGGTGGACTGAAAGGGGGCCAAAAACACACTCATAATCCCAGGCGCTGGTCCCTAGAGCACTCTATTGAGGCAGAAGGAAAACTCACCCCGGCTTCTCAAAAGTAAAGAGAAAAACATGCACAAGATGTGAATTTCATGTTTCCTCATCAAAAGCAAAAAGAAGAAATGAGCAGAACGTGGGGGAGGGGGGGGGAGCCGGGGGAACAGGTTCACAAAAAGCTAGTTTATCTTTAACAAGAATTTAGATTTCTCCTTTCTGGGTGGGGAGAGAGGGCATTTCTTCCCTGACCCTTGAATTTTCAAGGATAATAGGAAAGGGAAAACGCAGAACGAGGGAAACGAGAGAGGGAGTCAGGAGACGTTCATTCTATTTTTAAACCCTCGCCCACAGTTTAGAGTAAAGGAACACTCTGATTCTGTACTGCCACCCCTATCACCTTCTGCTAATCCCGAGAATCCGAACCTGCACACATAATGGCAATGCCCCTCGATTTGGGGGTGGCAGACTAGCCAACCACTCCACGCAGCCTCTTTCTGGGCAGCGCCTGTGTCTTTCGGAGAAGCAAGGGCCTGACGCTGCCCGCAGGGATCCAGAGAGCCACACCTGCCTTTCCGAGGAGAGGCAGCGCCCTCTGGGCAGGGCGCGCTCCGGCCACACCGCTGGGCACCCAGGAGGGAGCCCCGGGGCCCCTGCGGGAGACACTGTCGCGAACACGCCAGGCTTTGCCCACAGGCTGCGGCGCGCCAGGCACTACCTACCGCCCACTCGCGGGGTACCTGTGTGCCGCGCACACCCACCCGCGGTCCCCAAGAGAGGCCTCGTGCCGGGGTCTCCTCGCCGCCACCCGTCAACGCAAAGGGCTCGGCGACGGGTCCCCTCCTCATCTGACTTGCTGGCTCGCCCGCTTATGCATCCTTCCTGCCCCGGGGAGCCTCCACACCCATCACCAGGCGCTGCGGGCTGGGAACCCACAGCGCGCTCCAGACCGGGGCTGAGCGCCGCCGACCGCCCCTCCCGCCCGGACGGCCGTCCCCGCCGGCCTCGGGGACACTCACTCTTGAGCGCGCTGATGAGCGTCTTCCCGTCCTTAATAAGCTCCTTGATAAATTTGTTGGTCTTGTCCAGCTCCGCTTCGTGCGACTTGAGCGTCTCTCGGAAGTGCGGGCTGTCGAGGCAGCAGTCGCTGAACTCCAGCGCCGGGAGCCCCATGGTGCCCGCGGCGCCCAGCCGGGGGGCGCGCGTCCCCCGGGGCCCGGGCGGACAGTCGCGGGGAGCACGCACGCGGCGGGCGCTCGGCCGGCACCCCCGACGGACGCCGGCTCCACAGGTGTGGCGCTACTCGCTCTCCGCGCGAGGCTCGCCGGCGCGAGGTTCGCCGACGCGCGCGACTCCCAAAAGAAGCCCGGATCGGGCGGTGGGCGGCTGCTCTCGGGCGCGCAGCTGAATGGTGGGCGCGAAGGAACGGTGGCCGCGGACTCGGAGCGGCGCCGGGAAGCGAGCGAGCGAGCGAGCGATCAGGCGAGCGAGTGCGAACACCGCCTCCCCGCCTCCTTGGCTGGCTCCAGCGCTAGCAGGCTCCAGCGCCCTCTCACAGCAGCCGCTGCCGCCCAGCCGGCCTCCGGGCCGCTCGAACCTGCTAGCGATGACCTAATCCTGCTGGGCCAATCAGCGCGTCTGCCTCAGCCCGAACCCCCCCCGGCAGCTCCTGGACGCCCGTCCCTTCCGCGGATTTGGACCAATCATCGGGGGCTGGAGGCGGGGCCTAGGGCGGGGGCGGTTCCCACGCCACCGCCTAGGTCCGCAACGTAAGCTCCGCCCTTTCCCGCCCGCCGGTTGTTGCAGACCTTGAGACTGTAGGGTGAGCTAGGCTGTGCTAAAATTCCAGCCACCCTGGACCTTTCCCTGCTTGCTGGGGCCTGGATTCGAGTCTGCAGCGATGCGTCTGTTGGTCTGGGAGTGGAGGACTCTAGATGTGCCGAAATTTCAGGGAATTAGGCTGTAGTTCTCCGGCAGTCCACCCAGGACTGTTGGGCAACCGAGCTTGCACTGAAAATACAGCCTGCTGCCCCTGGGACAACACCGAGCGCACCAAGAGACCCTGTCGCCTGTAAACCCCGCTCGATCTTCATTCATACAAGAAATATTTGCATGTTAAAATTTCCAGCGCTGCTTGCCTGCAGTCTTCCCGCCCCCTAAAGCCCGCCCCCTTCCTGGCCACTCCTGCTCAAAAGCTGCCCACGGCTGCCAGACCTCAGAATCTAGCATCCTTAGGACAGTTTCCACTGCCTGTTATTTCCTTTGCGCTCCTTGCACAAGTTTACATACTTGCAGCCACCGCTTGTCTTTCGCTTCATCGGGAGCTTCACTGGAGCACAGACCACCGGGTTTCTTATTCACGGCTACGTACTCAAAACCTACAACAGTGTCTGGAATTTACTGCAAGATTGAGCCCTTACCAAGCCGCATGATGAGTAATAAATATTGTGAACACAAACGAATGAATCTTTTTGCGTGGCCCCTCACCACTTGTCATTCCCCAATGTGTTGGACTCTGTTGGACCCCAGGACTCAATTCCAGTTTGTCTGGCTGGGCGCCATAAAGTGTGTGGTGCTGCATTGTAATCTGGAGGGTAGGCACTCTTTGAATAAAATGCTTTTCTGTCCAGAAACTAGCAGCCCTCCTTTAACTAAGTGTGTTTTGTTTGTTTTGAATAGGCCTGCTATGTGCGTACATTAAGCTATTTGCTAGGTATACAACGATAACACAGAAGGAACTAAAATGCCACTGGTCGATAGGAGGGTGAAACACAATCAAACAAGCCGAAAAATGCCCCACAACATGGGTTAGAATCAGGGAGCAGATGAGTGCTTCCCAACATGAGAGGTCAGAGATCCCATCCCAACCTTTGGTTGAGAAATTAAGCATTTGTGAATGAATGAATGAATAAGCTCTATTTACTACTTGTAGCTATATACCTAAGGAGCTTTGGTGACACAAACAGTTAACTGTTAGGCTGCTAAAGGATAGACTGGCAGCTCAAACCCACCCAGGAACGCTACAGGAGAAAGATCTGGCAACCTGCTTCCATGAACATTATAATCATGAATACACTATCTGTCAGCTCTACTCTGTCCCAGGGTCACTGTGCGTTGGAATCAGCTCAGTGGTACCTAACAACAACATCTACACATCTGGGATTCACAGCCGGCTAAACAGCCATCTGATAGAGAGTTACTCTGAAAGGGATCTGGAATGGAAACTCCATGAAGTTCAAAATGTATCATGTTTAATGCTGCATCAGAACCACCTATAGGCGGGAATTGGAGTTAAATATTAATGCATTTTTTAAAAATACACCAAAATTTAATGGTTTAAAATCTCACGATAGAGAAAAGCACAGGACCAGATGGCTTGACAGGTGAACTCTCACAAACATTTTAGAAGAGTTAGCAGTACTCCTTTTGAATATCTTACAAAGAATATTAGAGGGAAGACTTCCTGACTCATTCTACGAGGGGGTACCCCTAAAAAGCGGGGGGGAAAGCTCCCACTGAGCAGAGCATTGGTAGTACTCATTTTTCCTGCTAGGCTCCAGCAACTCACTCTGAGTTAGTGCACCCAGTGGGAAGTGCACACAGACACTCTGGTCACAGTGAATTTTTTCATAAAAGCAGTTTCGCTCAAACCTAATTTTTTGTGATGACCAATTTCAGAGAATAGTGTGCAGCTATGAAATGTTGTTTACTGCTCAGGAAAAATGCCGCAGAAACTGTTGTGATGTTGAACACAGCTTACAAGGACAGCGCTATGGGAAATACTCAAGTGTACAAGTGGTTTTCTCATTTCATAAAAGATAAAATGTCCCCCCCCTCCACTCCAACCCACCCTCCCTCCACTGTCCCAGTATCGCCACTCACACCACTGGTCCTGAAAGGATCATCCATCCTGGATTCCCTGTGTTTCCAGTTCTTATCTGTACCAGTGTACATCCTCTGGTCTAGCCATATTTGTAAGGTAGAATTGCGTTCATGATAGTGGGTGGGAGGAAGCATTTAGAAACTAGAGGAAAGTTGTATGTTTCATCGTTGTTACATCACTCCCTG
>NW_022111372.1:92806803-92808031 GCF_000313985.2 Echinops telfairi
AAAAAGGTAAAATGTTGATTGATGACAAACCTCATTCTGGAGATCCATCAACTTTCTGAATGGCTGAATATGGCAGACAGAGGACAGGTTTTGCTCACACAGCCATCTCAGTGCGCCAGTTTTTGGCAAAAAACAGTGTGCTTCTCTTGTCCCATGCACCTTACTCACCTGACTTGTCTGTGCAACTTCTTTTTGTTTCCATGAATAAAGAGGGACATGAAAGGACAGCAATTTGACAATGTAGAAGAAATGAAGGAAAAAAACGAGGAAGTGCTGTCAGCCATCTAAACAGATGAGTTTGAAAAAAATATTTTCAAGAATGGAATCACAGATTTGACAAATGTGTTAAGTGTAATGGAAAGTACTTTGAAGGTGATAAGGTAGTTTTGTTAAAAAAATGTAAATACATAGCTTTGAAAAATTTTTTGTGGTTTTTTTGTTGTTTTTTTTTAATATCCCCTCATATGAGGCCAGCATTACCCTGGTACCAAAATCAGGTCAAGATATCACAAGGAAAGAAAACTACAGACTATTGTACAATGTCCTTTGTGCAATAGATACAAAACCCCTCAATAAAATACTAGCAAATTAACCAAACAGCATATAAACAGCCTTATACACTATGACCAGGTGGTATTTATCTCAGGAATGCAAAAATGGTTCAATGTAGAGGGGTGGGAGGAATTAATATAATCCTCTACATTATTAAATTGCAGAACCAAACTTACTGCCATTGAGTCAGTGGAGACGCATAGCCACCCTATAGGACAGGGCAGAACTGCCCCTGTTAGTTTCTAAAACGCTGTTTACAGGAGAAGGCTCCTGTAAGAAGAAGGTTTCTCCTGCAGAATGGGTGGTGGTTTCAAACCTCTGGCCTTGGGGATCACAGCCCAACACTGTGATTCTGCCATCAGGGCTAAGACCCACATAATCGTCTTAATTGATGCAAAAACAGGATTTAACAGCAGGAACACTCAGAAAACTAGAACGAGGAGGGGAAATCCTCAACATGATCAAGGGTTCTGTGAAAAAGTCTACAGTGAACAGCAAATGAATGGGAAAGTCTGAAAGCGTCCCCCCTGGGATCTGAAACAAGGCAAGGATGCCCACTTGCACTACTGCTGTCCACAGTAAAAGAGAAATTCCAGCCACAGCACTCAGCCATGGTGAAAAAATAAATAATAAACATGCAACTCATTTGTTTGTTTATTTTATTTATTTATTTTTT
>NW_022111372.1:92808745-92809734 GCF_000313985.2 Echinops telfairi
TCCTTTGGATTCCATGAGCTGGTGAGCACAATAGCTAACCCATTAAGCTCCTTAATTAAAAGACATCTAATGTTTTTCTTTTAAGTAAATGCACTTCAATTTGTAGACAATATGATTGTATGTATAAAAAATCTTCAAGGATCCCCAGGAAAGTGACCAGAGCTAATAAATGAATTCAGCAAAACTTCAGGGCAAGAGATCAACACACAAAAATCAATTGTGTTAAAATACACTAACAATGAACACGCTGGAAAAAAAATTAAGAAAAATAATTTCACTAACCATAGCAACTAAAAGATGAAAATATTTAGGAGCAAGTTTAAACAAGGAGGTGAAATACTTACACACTGTAAAACATTGCTGAAAAATTGAAGAAGAATAAAATAAACAGAAAGACATTAATGTTTATGCATTGGAAGAAGGATTATTGGTAAGATAGCAATATCCCCCAAAGTGATCTTCAGATTTAATGCAATACCTATTCAAATTTCAATAGCTTCATTTACAGAAATAGAAAAGTTAATCCTTAAATTCATACAAAATTGCAAAAGGCCCCAAATAGCCAAAGCAAAATAGGAAGGCACACACTTTCTGATTTTAAAATAGTCTATAAAGCTACAGTGATCAAAACAGTACGATACTGGCATTTCTTACTCATTGCTACAAATTTGATTCTGAATCATAGCAACCCCATAAGACAGAGTAGAAATGCCCCTTTGGATATCTGAGATATTTAAATTTTTACAGGAGCAGACAGCCTCATCTTTCTCCTATCAAATGACTGGTGGATTTAAATAGCCAACCTTGTGGTTAGCAGCTTAGTGTTTAGCCCATCATGCCTCCACAGCTCCTTTGATATTAATATGAGAGACATATCTGAGGGTAAGTGAAAAGGTACTGCTGTAAAGAAATCTTTAATAAATGAAAATATCAAAATGTGAGGCTATTGCTTCTTGACATATCCTCTCTGTAGGTCTATACACTTCTGA
>NW_022111372.1:92810746-92823355 GCF_000313985.2 Echinops telfairi
AAACAAACAGGTAAGGACCAATACTAAAAAAAAAGAACTCTGTCTTTTTCAATTGAAACTACATCAAAATAGTTTGGGGCATCCTCGAGGAATTGAAATCATGTTCTTTTTCAATGTTCCATGAGTTTGGAGAACAAAAGAAGTCTGAAGGAGTAAAATCAGGCTGTCGGGTGGACCAGGTAAGGTTTCCCAAAGACATTTTTATTGGTTAGCCTTTGCTAGCCTCAAAGAACGAGCAGGTGCCCTTTCATGACACAAATCAATTCCTTGGTGCAACTTTGCAGGCCTTTTTGCTGCCTAGTGCAGTTTGCAAAGCCCCATCAAGAACCTCTTATCAAGACGACACCTTTAAGATCTACAAATGCGGCCCGCGGGGGAGAACCGGACCATACGAATGTTGGAAGGCATTTTCTGGCCCCACCTTGGCCCTGCGTCTGGCTTCAACCTCAAGATCTGCGCCCACACAGTGGGAGGGGTCAGGGTCGGACTCGGCTCCCTGCCCTGACTCCGGGGAGTCCTTTACAAAGATGATTGGTCCCACTACCTCAGTTGGCTTTTCTGTAAATGAAAACGAGAGTGTCTACTCCCCTGGGAGGAAGTTGCTGGTGGCTTTGAACCTTGCCGTTAGCCGTCTACCATATAACCTGCTACGCTACCAGGGCTGCTGGTCAAAAACCCAGCAGGATGTGGTTTTCCTGTAAATAACCCAACCCCTCTTTGGACTAACCTAAATGAAGTAATGGCTTCCGCCCTCCCAGCACCCTCCCTAGGACTCTGCTGATGGCGACTGAAGGATACCTGGACACGGGCACAGAGGAACGATGTTGACCACAGTCAGATAAGGTCGCCATCGATGAGCAGCCAGAAGTCCTCCTGAGAACGGTTCCCAGGGTCCGGGTTTCATTAGCCTCTGTGGGCCTCCCCCCAAAGAGGCACAGTGAAGAGTCTGTTGAGGACTTTGAGGCCATCCCACGAAGACGTCCCCCCCACTCCGCAGCCTCCCTGCAGAGGTTCAGGCAGTTCCGCTGTGAGGGTGCAGCTGGGCCCGGGAGGTCCTTCGACACCTCCAGGAGCTTGCTGAGAGCGGCTGAGCCCGGGCATCCACAGCAAGGAGCAGATTGTGGAGATGCTGGTGCAGGTGCGGCTCCAGGCCATCCTGCCCGCGGAACTGACTTGAGCCCTGCTGTCAGTGGCAGGCCCTGAGCTAATGGCTAAGCACCCCCAACCCCACTAGCTCCAAGCTCCGCCAAGCTCCGCAAAAAGGAAGCCTGATCCAACTGCAGCAATGCGGGGGCTGAACCTGTTTCCTTTCAGCTTGCCTTTGTTGGTAATCAGAAAACCCATGTGTGGGCAAACCAAAAAAAAATCTACAAATGCAGCTACTATACATTCTGAGCTGACCTTTTTTCTGGGTACTTAACTGGCCCAGCAGACCCCCTCAGAAGCTAGTCTTTTTATTTTTCCTTCAGGCATGCTAACGAAACCAAAAAACAATTGTATTACTCAGAAAACTTGTCTGCAACTATCCATTAATGGCAGACAAGTTAAAACACACTATTTTTCTGAATATGCTCACGTATTCATGAAAGGGTATGAACTTAACCCTAATAGTAGTGTTTTTTACACCATATGCCAATGCATATACCAATGCAAAGAGAATTCAGGAATAAAACCACGGTTTTATTAAAAAAAGACGGTTTTCAACAAAAGTGTCAAGTCCATTCAACTGGGAAAGAATTGTCTCTTTAACAAGTAATTCTGGGGCAACTGGATCTCCACGTGGAAAAAGAAGAAGAAGAAGAATTCGAACCCATACTTCACATCATATATAAAAATTAATTCAAAATGTATCAAAGGTCTTCGTATAAGAACTAAAGAAAACAAAAACTCTTGAAGGAAACTCAAGAAGAGAACTTCAAGATCTTACTTTAACAATAGACTCACAAATATGACACCAAAAACGTAAGCAGAAAACGATGCCGTTGACTTAATCAAAATTTAAAAGTTTGTGCATCGGAGGACTTCACCAACAAAGCGACGAGATCGCCTGCAGAATGTGTGAACGTGTTTAGGAACCAGCAAGGTTCATTATCCAGAATATTTAAAGAACCATGACCTAACAACAAAGAGACCAGCAGACCACGACGAAAGTGGACAATGGGCTTAAAGAGATATTTGTTCACAGAGCACATGTAAGTGGCCAATAAGCACCTGCAAAGATATTCATTAGTCATTACCAAAAACCCAGTTCCACGAGTAGATTCTCCTGGTTCTCTCAGGTGTCTCAGAGAAGAAGGATGCTTCATAACCTTTTCAATGGCTACATTTTCAGAAATAGAACTTTAAGCCTTTTTCCAAGGTGCCTCTGGGCAGACTCAGATCCCAGACCTTCAGTTGTTAGCAGCCGAGTATATCAAATTGCTGCGCCACCCAGGGGTTCCCACTAGTCATTAGTGAAATGTAACTCAAACCATGATGAGTCACTGCCCGCTATCCATGAGGACGGCTATTCTTAGAAAAACAGAAAATGCTAAGTATTGACGGGATGTGGAGAAACTGGAATCCTTATCAATTGCTAGTTGGAATGTACGATTATGCAAGGGCTCTGGGAAACACTTTGGCAATTTCATAAAAAGTTAAACAGAAATATCATACGATACAGGATTTCCTCTCCTTGTTTAATATCCCAAAGGGACTCACACAGATACCTGTACAGATACCTGTACTGTGTGTAGTTACATTACTCACAATAGCCAAAAAGTAAAAATAGCCCAAATGTTCATCAACAGATTAATGGAGAAAGGCCTGGTGTTGTGTGGCTTACACTTTGGGCTGCGAGTCACATGGTCAGCAGTCCAAAACCACCAGTTGAAATATGAGCCTTTCCAGTCCCATAAAGAATTATAGTCTCAGCAACCCACAGGGGCATTTCTGCCCTGTCTTATAGGATTGCTAGGAGTCCAAATCAACTTGATGGTAGCAATTTTTTTAGCTATACACATAAAATGGAATATTAATTAGCCATAAAAAGAAATTAAATTCTGATACATGTTCTGACCTGGATAAACCTTGAAAAGCGTACATTAAGTGAAATAAGTCAGAAATGAAAAGATAAATATTTTTAGCACCTTATATCATCAAAATATATAAACAGTGTATTATCACCTTATATCTAGAATATGAAAATATGAAAATATAAAACTATATTTGTGTTTAGCTGTGGGAGGGGATAATCGGGAATTATTGTTTATTGGTACTGAGTTTTTGTTTAGGGTTTTTGAAAATAGCAGTGATGATGGTCATACAATATGGCAAATATAACTAATATCACTGAATTATACTCTTAAAATCGGAACCCTGCTAGTGTAGCGGTTATGAATTGGGTTGCTAACCACAAGGTCAGCAGTTTGAAACCACCAGCTCCTTGGGAGAAAGGCCAGACTCTCTACTCCCATAAATAGTGACAGTCTCAGAAACTCACTGGGGCAGCTCTACCCTGGCCTATAGGGTCACTATGAGTCACACGTGACTCAATGGCCGTGAGTTTTGTTTATCACTTAAAGTGGCTAAAACGGTGAATTCTTTGTTATACATGTTTTATATAATAAAAAACTTAAAAGTAATCAACTGGTCAATAAGATCCTCTTACCTTAGCTATCTGAGTTAAGTATACCGTACTTCTTTTTTTCTGTTTTTTCTTGGAGAAGAATACTATGACCTCAGAAAGATTATAAATTAATACCACTTTAACCTTCGGAAGTACAGAAGTAGTATTAAAATAATAGAGAAATGGGAAGATGACAAGATGGTGGCATTTCAGGAAGAGGGCCATAAAGAGGGCACAGTAGCTCAGGTGACAACATAGGTTATAGTCAAGTTTGGGCAAAAGTGTAATAACCATTCTACAATCATTCTGCTCACCTCTGTTTTACTTATCTGGTGTGTTTGAGTTGCTCGAAAGATGTCAAATACAAGGAGCCTTAAAAAGTTCCTGCAGAAATTCCATTATCTTTTCATTCCACTCTTTTAAGCCCCCTCATAAACATAAAGTAAAAAAAAAAAATGACATTTTTTTTTAACTTTAATGGCTTGAAACAACAATAACCATTTACATTCTCTTATGATTTTCGTGGCTTGGGCATTTGGGGAGGGCTTGTCTGGATAGTTCTGGTATTGCGTCTCCCTTGGACTGTTTTGAGATGGTGACCAGAGGTGGAGCAGCAGCGACTGGCTACCTGTCATCTCTCTCTCTCTTCATGTGGGCTCAGGGAGTCTCCATCTGGTCTCTCCAGAGATAGGCGAGTTTGGGCTTCCTCACAGTACGGCTACCTCAGGGCTCCAGCTCACAGGGGGGACTGTGTCACCTTTAATGACGGCCTTGGACGTCACAGAGTCACGTCCACCCTTCGATCGATTGCAGCAAGCCACGCATCTACCCACACACAAGGGGAGTGGCATTGGAGCGGCACCAGCTCTAGGTGAAGGAGTAAGGAGAAGAGGAGCTACTGTTGTCGCCATCTTTAAAAATCATAATCCGCCACATTTGGCCTTGCACATGATCAAGTTGTCAATAAAAGCTGAATGAATTGGGAGGCCGGAGGGGGTGGGGGATGGGGGTTGGTGGGAAATAAGGCCCACACTTTTTTATTCCATTGAGCAAAACTTTATAAAATAACAATATGTGTTATAATTTGTAATATTAATTACCACTGGGGAAACAATTTGTATAAAGAATTCTGCTCACTTCTCTCAATGTGTTTAATCCCCACAGGTAAACCTGGTACTATGGTAGTCCTCACGTTTTGGAGGAGGAACCGAAGCCCAGAATTGTAACTTGACCATGTCACCTAGCTAGTAAGTATGTGCGGCACAAAAGACACATAAACAAATGACTTACTCTGGCTGTTCACCAGTAGAATATGCCAATAAGTGGATGGCATATACATTTCTTATAAACTGGATCTAGACCCCCCACAGAAGGCCCCCTCGCTGTGAGCCGTGTGGGAGTACCTTAGTAGGATTGAGTACTGAAAGCAGCATATGGAAGTTGTCGTGTCTCTCTCTTCCTAGAAAACAAGCTCTAAGGAGGGAGGCACTTCTTGAGGTTCAGCGATGTAGCCGGTGGCACTTCGAAGGTGCTCAACACTAACTGCAGGGACTCATATTCCATAAAGAGGGCACACTAACTCACGTGACAACATAGGTTATAGTCAAGCATGATAATAGAAGGGAAAAAAAACAGTTAAGAGCCAGATATCACTTACATATGAAATATAGACCTAATTAGGCAAAGTAATTTGGCCTGAATTCTTTTGCAGAATGTCTTATTTCAAACTAGTCAATCAGTCAAAAAATAAATAAATCTGCTGGCAGAATGAACGTATTTTAAATCCAGGAGATGTATGGCATCAACTGTCCGATTAGTGCTACCTGAGCCATACATACAATTACCTCCTAAGCATAGACACATTGCTGCTGTCTTTGTGCACCACCAAATCAGAGTGCAAGGCCTACTGACAAAGTTGACCTCCCTATAGGGCCAGATCGCTGAATCTTCTCTTCTGGAGCCACTCAGTCAATCTCAAACTGCCCATCTTCCAGTTAGCAGCCAAGTCCTTTAACCACATGAGACTGGCAAAGCAATGCGGCAAACATCCTCTCTGAGCCCACCTAATCGGAGGAGGGCATCCTCTGCTCATTCACTGGTCCTTGCACACCAGCCAGAGCACCAGCTGGCCCAGGAGGACACGGTTTCCGTCCTCATATCACTGAAAAGTCCCTATATAACTAAGTCCATGGCAGCATGTGGGGACTTCGATGACGACATCAACACAGACTCTCTGCCATCCCTCCAGCTGGCCTTCGCTGGGGTGATGTCATCCCCAGAGGCTCTCCCTGATGCTCCAAGCGGACATTCTGCAGTGTCAGCAGTAAGCGTGTTTGCTTTCTAAGAATCTCTGCAGACATTCCAGGCAGAATTCCAGGGGTGAAGTCACCCCAACTAAACACATAAAACACTAAATAGGAGTCGTTCCTCTTTCTAGAGGATCAGCAAGGTGCTGTTGATGCCGAAAAGGCAGAAGTAATCTTTTATGGTGAACCTGACAAGTCCCCAACCTCTTCAGAATTAGTGCCCTTGGCTGCTACATGCCATGATTTTGTAAATCTTGGGAACCTTTATTCATTCTTTTTGATGGTTGCTACTATGTTTCTTTACTCAGTGACTTCTCCTTCCTGTTCTTACTAGCTTTGATACCGATATTCCAAGGACTGACTTTAGTGTTCCTAAAAATGTGAGTTAGGCATCGGACTGCTAACCAGCAGTTCAAAACAGCCAGCTGTTCCCAGGGAGGCTTTCTGCTCCTGGGAAGAGTTACAGTCTAGGAAACCCACTGGAGCCAGTTCTATTCTGTTGGATAGGGTCGCTATGACTCAATGGTAGTGAGTTTTTAGGGTTTTTGGTGTCTGGATTGTGATGATGTGTCTACATTTGTCAGAACTCATAGATGCATTTTATATATGCAAATTAAATCTCCATAAAGTAGATTTCAGAAAAGTTATGATGCTGTTGTTGGGTGTCATGGAAGCTATGGGACAGAGAATAGTTTACAGTGAAGCTGTAGGACAGAGACCTGCCCATAAGGTTTTGATAGCTGTAATCTTTACAAAAGCAGATTGCAAGGTTGCTCTCCCTAGAAACCACTGAGTGGGTTCGAATTGTCAACCTTTTGATTAGCATCCTAGTGCTTAACCGTTTCATCACCGGGTCTTTGGGATGGTGATGTTAGTGGTGGTGTTGATTAAGCTTCTGGTGCATATTGGGCTCTGTCCTAAGCTCGTTACTGCATTTCCTCATTTCACCTTTCCTGCAATGCTGGGAAGTGGGCCCTGCTACTCTCTCATTTTCAGTGAGGAAACTGAAGCTGAGAGAAATCTAGTGCCTAAATTCCCCTGGTTAGTAGTGGAGCTAGGCTTAAAGCTCAACTCTATCTGTCTTAAATGACTCTCTCTACGTATATGCAAGATGCCTCTCAAATAAGACATTTCACATATGTAAAAGATTAATAAACAATGATCACCCAACACCTAAGAATGGAAAAAAGTCACACAGGAATTAGAGAGGAGATATCTTGTTTTGAAAAGTATGTTTGTTTTTTTTTCAAGGTCCTTGGTCTGTCCCAAATGTATTGATAATTACACAAGGCTCTTGTTTATTTTACCCTTCAATCCCAGGTTCCACAATTTGAGCCTAAGTGGCTGAAGTAGGCATGAAATGTTAACTTTCCTTGGCAGAAGAAAGAACGAAATCAAGTCTCAAAAAGTCATGGTTCTTGGTTCTATAAAGGAAGGGGGGAGTTCTTGTTAAACCTTATTTAGCTCCAGAAATAATTAAACTTGTGTTACTTGTAATAAACAAGCTCTGTTTTATATGTTTGGACTGTCTTAATGTTCTGTCTTACTTCTTTGTATTCTAATACCCGTTGCAATGGCTACACAGAAACTCACAGACAAAATTAATTCTTTCAGGTCATGTAACAAAATTTCAGGTCTGCTAATAAATGCCCAAAGGGGCATATGACTCTGTTGTAAGCCTCAACCAATCCAGCTCAAGCTCCATGGGACAGCAAACCCAGTGTCCTGAATTAAGTGCCCAGAGGCACCCCTCTCCAGTCAGCCTCAGCCCAAAGCCATTCAGCTCCACTTCCATGGGTCAGCAACTTCCCCCAATTAGTGCCCAGAGGCACCTACTCCCCAAGCCAGCCTCCTGCCCCAAAGCATTCAGCTCTGCTTGCTGTGTGGGTTGGAAAGTCCGTCATTGTGATCCATGCTTCGGCTCCTGGTCCCACTACTCTTCCTCTGATGGTAGAGCTGTCCAGGAGGTTCACTGTGCAGGGATCTCCGTCCGGTCCAGAGAGCACACTACACTCCTGGTTCTTGCTGGTCAAGAGACTCCTGCTCTTGCTTCTCAGAGGGCTCATTTTACACACAGCAGGATGGCACTCCAGGAAATCCTATTTGCAATGACTCACAAATGAACCCTATCAGTATCTTGCCCCACCTTCTTCCAGATCCATGAAGGGAAAGGTCATATGGTGGGAGTTAAGAAACTTTGACAAGACAACCACATTAAGTAATTCACTGCTCCTGCAGTGACTTCCATGAGTCACAGCACCAAGGCCAGTGTTCACCACCCACTTGCTCATCATATAGAGTGGGGTAAAACACACAGCTATGTGTTTAAGCCATGTTAGTGGGGCTTTCTTTTATTCAAAGGCAAACATAGCCCTACCTGACATAATGTCACCTTCTCCTGATTTGCCATCGTCTGCATTGATACATGGTTCTTAGGTAGTTTCCAAATGGGGAAACTATATGTTTTAAGAAGAGTTTCTTAAACATTTAGAGCAAAGATAATACTTGCATTTATGAGAACAGGAACGTGTACTAAATAATGAAAAGTTATTAAGAAATGGCATGGTGTGTTTATAAAAGTCTACTTGCTCAGAAACCAGAAGACTGGTTTGAAACCAGAAGAGTCTTCAGGAGAGTCACAATAGAGTCAGGATCATTTAGTCAAATAAAACGGTCTGTTTCAACGTATATACTGGTGGGTAAGTGCTTTGCTGAAGTGCTTCAGTAGCGTAGTCAAAACTCAAGCACTCCTGAGCACTTTGCTCTCGTTCTTACCTCAGGAACTTCCTGTGCACCCGCTTCTTATGCACACGCTTCAAAATACACACCAGCACCTTAAATGGTCTGATAGCCCGGGGGTAATTCATCCTGTGAGATTTTGCTTAACTGAGTATTTCTCATACTCCTTTGAGCACAGGATCTCATTTTTCAGACACTGGACCCCAAATAGTACTTTATGAAACACATTCAGGAAACGAATGCTATCTGAGACAGCAAGAACAAGACTACAGAGTTTAACTACAGGAAAAGGAGTTATTTCTAGACTTTTTGGTAATCATTCCAATGGAAAGCTTGCTGTGGGAAATTAACAAACTTTCTAAAACAACTGGAAAACCATCCAACTTCAAATCTTTCTTAATAAATGTTTTTTCTTCCACGGAAATTCATATTCATTAATATAGCCTTCATCCGAGTTGACACTGTGGTTTTTAGTAGGTGCTAATGCTGAATGGAGGCCATGTGATGAGGGTGGAGGAAGAGAGTTTCAATGGAGAAATAATTCTATTACCTCTTGATCTGGGTAGAAGCCAGGACAAAAAAGCAGCACTAAACCAGGTTATCCTGCTTCTAGACAGGGCAAAGGGGATATCATGTCTGCTAGGATAGAAAAAAGCAAGGAGATTTTTTAAAATTTGTTTCTTCATTTCCCTTTGCAGTTGGTTTCTGAAATTTCCCATTTCTATGGTGGTTACACATTGTGCTGCTAACCACAAAGTCAGCAGTTCAAAACCACCAGCTGCTCCTTGGGAGAAAGATAAGGCTTTCTACTCCTGTTAAAAGTTACAGTCGCAGAAACCCACAAGGGTAGTTCTACCTTGTCCTACAGGGTTGCTGTGAGCGGAATTGACTGGAGCAATGGCAGTAAGCTTGAGGTTTTCTCCACCCGTGATAGGATGGATGACACAGTGACCACAACAATGGGTTCCAACATAACCATTGTGAGGATGGCACAGGACAGGGCAGTTTTCTTTCTGCTGTCCACAGTGTTGCTATAACTTAGAACGGACTCAATAACCCCAAACAAAAACAACACATTTCTATTGCAGGGGTTGCAGGGGTTAAAGTAGCTGACTGGTAATCTGAAGGTCGCCGTTGGACCACACCAGCTCTTCTGGGGAGGAAGCTATGGCAGTCTGCTTCTGTAAGGATTTCCAGCCCTGAAACCACCATGGGGGCAGTTCTACTCTAGCCTGTCAGGTGATCAGGAGTTGGAGTCCACCTAACTGCACCAGGGTGTAGAGTTCAACGATTCAGCACTTATTTATAGACAAGTGTGATTCAAAATCCAGTAGTTGTCATATTTTCAAAGTAAAGCATTCCATCACTAACATTCCAACATATACCAAAATTTTAAACTAGATTTTTTTTTTTTTTAGAAAGTTGTTTTGCCTGAAAAGTAGCGATGTGATGACTCCCTCTGTGTTCTGTCCAGTGCGACTCTGATGAGCTGGCCTGGTCCAAGCAGAAGTTCCCTCGTGGTCCCGAACAGTGACAATGTTCAGGAAGAGGAATGTGTTCCTTTAGAAGAGTACATCTATTTGGTGGTTATTTCTTTTCTACAATTTTGACATCCATATAGTTAGTTTAAAAATATCAATGCATTCTCCTTTTTTTACAATATAACAAATGACGATAGTAGTTGCTTTCCCCACCACTTTTTTGGCAAAATTAAATTTTTGGAGTCCTTTTTCCCTTCAGTTTGTTTATTTTTCAGTGCAAAATTTTAGAACTAGCTCCTTGATTCCAAGGTAGTGTGTCTTGTTCCCTGATATATTCTGTGTCCGACAGAGTGTCAAGGAAGAAAGAAGAGGCTTTCAACCTCCCAGGATTGCATCTGGAGAATAGCTAGTGTTCTGCCAGCTTCAGAGACGGGAGGGAAAACAAGCCTGTCAGAGACCCATTCCATTCCCAGTTTGCTCAGTAGCTGGTGATTGGAAAAGACTCTGCGACAGTGTTAAAAAAAGAAGACGAAGAGGCTTTCTACTCTTATCAAGAGTGTCAGTCTCAGAAACCCAAAGGGATGGCTCTACCCTGCCCAATAGGGCCACTATGAGTCAGCATCAACTTGATGGCAGGGAGTTTTCTGAGTGTGGAGGAATGAACAGTAGACATTGAACATATTTTGGCAGGTTAACTCAGCATCTAACTTATTCTTTCTACAAAGGGCTTTGAGGTTTTGTGGACCATACCGTCTCTGTTGCAACTGCTCAATTCTATTGTGTAACATGAAACCAGCCAAAGACTATAGGTATACAAAAGGGGATGCTGATTGCATGCCAATAAAACCTCATTTATTAGTGACCACTGAAATGTGAATTGTACATGATTTTTGTGCATCATAAAAGATTCTCCTGGTTATTTTTTTTAATCATTTAATCAACCATCCTTAGTTTGTGGCAAACAAAGACAGGAGACAGGCCAGATCTGACCCGCAGCCATCGTTTCCCAGCCAAATGAAAGAATGAAACACCAATACAGAGCCAGACTAGAAAGAACAAGACTGCAGGCCCCAAACCTCCCTCAGGTGTTGAGTGGGTCTGACCCCAGAGAGCCAGCTTAAGACACCAGAACAGCCCCATTTTCCTCTTAGAAATTGGGGGAAGCAATTCAAATCTATCACCAGTGAAATGGATTTGAATTATAAATGACAGGGAGGGTACATTTCACAGCTTAAAAAGTACCATATAATATATCCATGAATATCAGAAAGAAAAAAGCGCTGGTTGCACAATGCTTAGTTACTAACCAAAAGGTTGGTGGCTCTCACCCAACAGCTTGCTCCATGGGAGAAGATACGGCAGTTTACATCCATAAAGATTTATACCCTTGCTTTTAGACTAGCTAAGGGCCCTTTGGACTTATTTTCCAAAGCACCCCCCTTCAATAAACTCACTCTTTCTGTTCAAACCTTTAAAAATAATATTTACACCCGTGGAAGCCAATTGGGGCCATTCTACCCTGTTCTATAGAGTCTCTCTGTGTTGGAATCAACTCAGCAGGTTTGGTTTGGTTTGGTTTGGGCACAAAAGAGAATACAGTAGATGTTGCTACGAAGCTGATTTAAAAGAGTCCGTTTTCTACTGTTTCAGTCAACCAGAGATGAGAAAAAACAGGAGTCCCATGAATCACCAAAAGATCATCTTTGAATTGGGCTATTCATGAAATCACAGAATCGTGGAACTTTAAAGATGAATGAAACCATGGGGAAAATACAGCTCAATCATATTGTTGCAAAGGCAAGGAAGCTAAACACCAGAGAAGAGAGACATTTCCCTAGGTCACTGATTTACACAATGGCCATCACCTGAGAAAAGGTAGCTCTCAAACATGAACAGGAAATAAAGTAGGATAATTACAACAGCCTAGGGGATGGAGTCCATGGTTCAAATATTGGTTTTGACACCATCGGTTTGGATTTTACACTAGCTAGTTAACAGAGTCTCAATGTCTTTTAAAAAAGGACAGAAACACACGCACATCCCATAGTTAAAGAACAAGTCAGTGTGCACAGTACATTGTCAGGGAAGTAATTGATGCTCAGCAAATGGCCACTTGTATTCAATGAATTTTAAAAAAAATCTCAAAGTTTACTCTAGCTTCTTTTAAAACAAAAAACTTGAAAGTACTGCTTTTAAAACAAGCTAGGAAATGAAACTCAAATATTTAGTGTTCTTACAAAAATATTTTTATCTTAATTAGTTGAAATATTCTACCTATTTATAGACTCCTTGGAAGACTATGTTGTTCTAATAATCCAGAACTCTGAGATCCTCACCTTCCCAACATGATCGCTGAAGACAAAGCAGGTGCATAAGCAAATGTGGTGAAGAAAGCCGATAGTGCCTGACTATCAAAAGATATAGCGCCTCGGGTCTTAAAGGCTTGAAGATAAACAAGCAGCCATCTAGCTGAAAA
>NW_022111372.1:92825923-92827497 GCF_000313985.2 Echinops telfairi
GAGGAACACAGGGTTGCTGGGACAGGAAGCAAAAATGCTGCAAGTGGATCACTAGGAGTAACAGTGAGTGGTGCCACTGCAGCTTGACCATAAGGCAAAGCTCAACAAATTAAAGACATTGAGGTCCTACCGTCCATTTGTTCAGGTCACAGTGCTATAAAACTGGAAATCAGCAATAGAAAAAACAGGAACAGGAAGGCAATCTCCTCCTCTTCTACCACTTTGATTCAAGCCACCATCATCTTTTGCCTTAATGATTGTAGCAGTCTCCTAACTGCTGTCCTGGCTTCTGCCCAGGGCAAATGACCAACCCGCCTTCTTGCAGCCAAAGTGAGTCTATCAGAATATAAATTATATCATGGTACCCTCTGAACCAAATCTTCCCGATGCTTTGCCACCTTGATAGATTAAAAGCAAAAGTCTTTTTCTGGTCTAAAGCCCTGTATGATCTAACCTGGACACTTCGTCTCACTTCACTCCCTAATTTTCTCCCCCACTCACTCTGTCTTGGCCACAGTGGCTTTCTCGATATTTTCCAGTCAACATGCAGCTGCTCTAAACCATCAAGGTCTTTGCATTTGTTGATATATATATATATACATGTTCCTTGCTACATATATAGACTCAGCTTATTCCATTCCTCCCTTCAAGTCTCTGTTCAAAAGTAACTTTACTGAGTGGATTCCCTTGCCTTCACTATCCAAAATTTCCCCCTCCCTCACTCTGCTTTATTTTCCTCCACAATCCATTTTTGGTGATGTATTTGTGTTGTTTTTGTCTGATTTATTTTCTTCACAGTAGATGCAAACACACTGAGAACAGGGGAAGGGGCTGGGGTCATGTGCTCTTTTAAGCAAGGAAGTCTATTTTGTTCACTGTTATAGACCTTAGAATAATGACCAACACATTTAAAAAATTGTACAAAAAGGTATAAGTTGAATGAATTAATCATGTTGTATTGGTAAAATCTTCTGCATACACTCATTAGGAAAAAATAAGGTGAGTAACTGTTTTATGAGTCCCTTCTACAGAGCTAGAACTGTGGTAATTTAATTAAATTTAATTTAATTCCAAAGACTACTGGACAATCCCTATGGATTTCAAAGTAGCCTAAAAAGTGACTATTATATTGACATTTTTGGATAAGTCTTAGAAAGACCTGAGAGTAAGAAAATAAACTGCTTATGCTATAGAAATATCGGACTTTTTAATTAACATTCTTCTGATCCATGGTATCAGCCTCATGTGTCATTTAGGACCTTTAGTATTTGACTTCTAAAATATCTCAGGAGTCAATCCTTAGGACTACACTATGAAAATTGTGCTACCCCTAAATTTCATCTAATAGTCCTCCATCTAGTTGGAAAGCAGCCCCTTTAACGTTTAATATTACCAAGCTCAGGTAAAAACAGAAAGATTATAACATTTTGAGGTATCTTGAACCTGAAATGCTAAGAAATGAGCATTCATTCATTCATCCATTTATTCAAGAACTACAAGGGGCTTCAAAAAGTTCATGGAAAATGGAATTAAAAGATAGTAGAGCTCCCAAGGTGTGAAGACAACATGCTGGC
>NW_022111372.1:92831991-92833087 GCF_000313985.2 Echinops telfairi
TTTGTCACATTGCAATAAAAGGGTATTTGGGCATAATTTGCATTTTGAGTTACCAAGTAGTGCTATTGGATAAAAGCAAGTTTATGATATTATTTGTTTTTGCTATAAATAATTCTGAATATATCTTTTCTCACTTTTATAATTATGTTCCATTTTAACTCCCTAAATACTAATTTAGATCAGATGGTAAAATTGTGTTGATATAAATGCAATTGAATACCTAATGCCTTATTGTAGCATTTATCTTGGGGGTTGCCATAAATCTGAACTGGCGTGGTGGCAAGGAGGTCTTGCTTTGTTTTCTTCCTTTCCTAGTAAGACATCTTGTGGTTTCTAGTCAAGTTGGTCTGGTTACTACATGTTTGCTTTGTCTTTTTGTCTCCCACCATTCTTAGGATAAGAACATGGAGTTCTTTTTCTGGAACCCCTTCTTACTCTGTTTGGGGTAGAGCTGATTCCACTAGGCTTTATGCAGAGCATGTGACCCAGAGTTAACCAATAAGCATTGCGACCTCTGCACCCAATGATTTACTCAGAGATGGACACATACACCAATAAGATTCAATGACCTAGAATTCTTAGACTTGCTAGAGGCCAAAAAACATCTTGTTGAGCTAGAAGCTGGATGAATGTGGAGGCACTGCATCATGGAGAGAAGACTCTCTTAAAAAGAACCGAAGGCAAGGAAACAATTGCTGAGAGAGAGACCTAGTACTGTAAAGATTGAGATCCTGGACATAGCGTATTGCTGCCTCTGTCAATTAGATGAACCAATAAATTTTCTTCTTAAGCTTTGTCTAATTTTAGTTCGTTTTCCACCATTTGCAAACAAAAAAATCCAGATGAAAGACATTCTTCCGTCTCTATTTTTTCTGCCTCTGACATAGTTAAGGTTTATTGTGCCAACCTTCCCAATGAACGCATATGGGATCAATTGAAGGGTAGAGAACTAAATGGCTCTGTGAACCTCGCCTTTCTAGTTCTCGAGTCTCTTGCTCTCTGATGGTCGGACCAGGGTGCAGTTGCCTTAGCCGGTTCCCTGCTTCAGCTGGCAAGGCTGACTTCCTGCAAGACATCCCCAAGGAGAAGCCACATG
>NW_022111372.1:92833187-92834655 GCF_000313985.2 Echinops telfairi
GACATATGGGCTAATGTTGGACTTATGGGCTTGGACACCACTGGGTTGGGATGCTTTCTTAATGTACACTTACCTTTTATATAAAACTCTCTTATGTACATATGAGTTTCTGTGGAATTGTTTCCCTAGTCTACCCAGACAAACACAATCTCCTATACCAATAAGGAATCAACTGTCTAAAGCCATCAAAAACTCTCAAACTCAGTGCCATTGAGTCTATGCTATCTCATAGTGACCCTATAGGACAGAGTAGAACTGCCCCCTGTGGGTTTCTGAGACTGCAACTCTTTATGAGAGTAGAAGGCCTCATCTTTCTACCACTGAGTAGCTGACCTTGGGATTTGAACTGCCAACCTTGGAACTAGCAGCCTAATGTGTAACCACTACATCATCAGGGGTCCAAAGCCATAGTCATTCCCGTAAGCCCAGTGAGCCCATAAATACCTTCCAAACTTCTTGCATTTTCAGGCCAGCTTCTTACCATCATCCTATCCACCTCACTTTCTGTTTCTTCTTTGTGCTCTCTCTGCCCCAGATTGTAGACTTCATTGCTGTCCATGGAAACTCCTATATAGTATAGTGGGCTCTTTCAACCCTGACAATCTGCTTGTTTTCATAACTAGAGGCAGGACTGGATAGAAGCCATTCTGTTCCCAGGGTTGGAAACCCCAATGCCAAAGTATTGGGTTCTGGCCACCACCCAATACCACCAGCACACTCTGTTCACTTTCAAGCCGTCCTAGTCCAAATGTCTTACCTGCTGCTCCTTGTTTTTCATTTCCCTCCTGATGACAGGCTTAGCCTGATGTTATCCTCAAACATGTCATCTCTATTGTTACCATGGCATCCAGGACTGTTGCTATTTCTCCTCCAGGGACCTTGGGAATGTCTGTGGGCTCATGCCTTAGTGGTCTAGATGGAATCCAGCTTCCAAACACAATTTCACAACCACCACAATGTCACTTTCCCCCTTCAAATAAGGGTGCTACCTCATTTTCTGTCGACAGACAGACAATGTAAGCCATTCATATCTTTCGAAAGAAGAAGCTGGCTCTTTTATGAGTTATACAAGAGAAGACTTCTTTCTCTTCTGATTCTGCCTGAAACACAAGGAAAGACCAGAGGCACACACACACACACATCTGAGAACAAAGAAACTATAATGATTTGATTATGGCCTCTTCTCCTCCTGTTGCTTTTATTCTTCCCCTTAGTCATTAAGTTTTCATTGAGCAGTTTCCTAATACTATAATCGTTAAGCCCAGTAGAGTTGAGTCCTAAAAGACAAGGGCTTCAACAATATTTAACTGACAATCTGTTACATTTCAGGCACTGTGCTAGATGGTAGGCATCCATGAGTAAATAAGATAGACGTGATCCCTGCTCATTCCTTTTATAATACGATGGGAGTAGAGAAGAGCAAAAAAATCTGTAAACAACAACAACAACAAAAAACAATATTTCAGAG
>NW_022111372.1:92835422-92837566 GCF_000313985.2 Echinops telfairi
AAAAAATTACAGACACTTGTCTTAGAGAAACAGGAAGAAATATCTTTCCATGTTTGAAAGAATCTTGGATTCCTTTAAAGTATTTAGGGTTATTTTATCTTTAAGTAATGGGGAGGATTAATGATGCCCCAAAGCCTTTGATACCTTTCCCATTGAGAAAATTCTCCTCTCTTGAACTCTGGTGATCGATGACTGCCTCAACCAGTGGACCATGGCAGACAGGATGCAGTACCAGTCCAAGCTAGGCTCTTCCGAGACTGCAGCTTTTCCTTTGTAATTATTGTCAGGAACCCAGGACTCCATTAGACTACCCTGGGACATCCAGGTTGGAGAAGCCACATATAAAGACTGAGGTTGAAGGTCTCAGCTAGGTTTAGACTTCTAGCCATGACTGCCAAGATGCCAGATACATGGGAGAAACCATCTCGGACTCTTCTGCCCAGTCCCTTACTCAGCTGAATACCACTGAGAGCCCTCCATTGATGCCCTACAGAGCAAAAGTATCAGCTAACTGAGCCTTACTCATATTCTTAGTCCATTAACTTACACAATATAACAAGTGGGTACTGGATTAATGTAATTATTTTATAAAGTAACAGATAGCCACGGATCCTTGGTGGTGTGATGGGCTGCTAACAGCTGAGCAGTTTGAACTCACCCGCTGCTCCTCAGGAGAAAGATGAAGCTTTCTGCTCCTTTAAAACAGACAGCAGCAGAAACCCCGTCTAAGGTTGCGATGCAATGGAATCAACTTGTTTGCAGTGAGAACAGGTAACCACAACAAACAATTTATAAGTTCAACCACCGCACACAATAAGAAGCTCAGAGGTAGAGCACAGACCATTTACAATATATCCCGTCACGGCGAATCTGGAATTCCCATGCCTCTTTTCCAGCTGTAGGTTGGTTTCATCATCAGACTGGAGCAAGATGGCTGTGGAGTCTCTAAGCGTCCTATTCAAAGCCAATGCCATCCAGAGAAAGAAGGAAGTTGTTCTTACAGAAAGGAAATGTATTCTGATCAAATGTACCCTAGAATTAGGGTGGGGATCATCTTCTCTTAGTTACTGTGGATAGTATGGGCCCTTGTTCAAAATTAGATTCGAGTTTGATTCTAATAAAAACAAAATAAAAAATAGAACAAGTACTGATGAGGTTGAGGGGAAACTAAAACTCTTATATACTGCTGGAAGGACTACTGAATGGCCAACTACTATGAAAAATGATAAATGACTTCTTTAAAAAGCTAGAAATAGAAATTCATACAATCTAGCAATCCACCCCTAGGTTTATGCACTAGAGAAATAAGAATGATAATACAAATACACATATGAACAACCATTGCAGTGTTATTCACAATCTAAATATGCATCAACTGATGAGTAGATAAACAAGCTGTGGCACAAAAATACAATGGAATCCTATGCAGCAATAAAAATAATTAATTACATACACAACAACAAAATTGTTTTTCTTGGTGTCTTGGTTTTCAGGCCTATTCCTTGGGTTATTTGGGGAGGTGATTCAGAAAATTGCATTAGATAGACGACATCAGTTCTAGCTTCTTAGAGATGGTGTTCCACTATGTTTTCAGCTATTAATTGATATTCATTTATCATCCTAGTTTTAATTATGAGAAGAATTCAGACCCACAAATTACAGGATAAGACAAAAAAATTAGGCATGAAGGGACTTCCAAGGGAAGCTGCATATGAAAACATGGTGGCTAGTTGATTATACATTGATTGGTCAATCATAAAGTCAGTGGTTCGAATCCACCAGTCACAAGGCAGCCTTTATACGCTTTAAAGGATTGGAACCCCAAAGGGGCAGTTCTTCTCTATCTTTTGGATTACCGTGAGTTGGAATCAATTGGCAGAGGGTTTTCCTTTTGGTATATGAAGCTGTGCATTATATACAGAGACTATAAGTTGAATACTGCCAAGCTGGAGTACAGCTTTAGAAGAGTGGAAAATAAAAGAAAGTTGAAAAGGCACATATATGGAAAGTCAGAGGGTTGTTTAGATTATGTAAGATTTGATAGTAGTATTTCCATAGATAAAAAGATCTAAATTTTCTCCTTCAAATCATGCAGCAAACATTTCAGAACACATTTTAATATATAGAAGTCAATAGATATTCAT
>NW_022111372.1:92838337-92839391 GCF_000313985.2 Echinops telfairi
ACACATAACTACTATATTCCAGGGTCCCTTTGCTAACACTCTATTAGAATAGCATGATTTTTTATGAGCAAGCAGAATGAATAGTGGATTATGGCATATGTTCTGTATCTCAAAAACTGGGGCTGATAGGGGAAAGCTGGTGCCACTTTGGGAATCAGCAAGTCAAATACATCCCAAAACAAGTCTAACATTTAAGGCACCAAAATGTGTGTTGGCCAGTGTTATGAGTCTATGAAATATGACAGACCAAAATTTAATCTGGAAGATATTATTCTGAGTGAAATAAGTTAATCACAAAAGGATAAATATTGTATGCAAAGAATAGGTTTATGCACAGAAAGAAACATTCTTTGAAGGTTACCAGGCATGAGAGTGGAAGGACGAAAGAAGCTATAATTACTTAGTAGACTAGAGTTAATCTAGAGACGGGAATAGCAGGACACACTATGAGGGAAGTCAGCACAGCATGACCAGGGCAAAGAAAGACAACGGGAGGTAAGCAAGAATAAAGAACAACTATGGAAACGCTATAAAACATATGGGTGAGCTTCAAAAAGTTTATGGAAGAATTGCATTACTTTTCAATTTCATTTTTTCATAAACTTCAAAAATAACCTTTTATAGTCCTGCAAGAACAATAAAAAATAATAATTTTTGAAGTATGGAGATAAGTAAGTATGCTAAGTAGATGAGGGAGGTCATATAACTACATATACTTGCATCGGTACATCCTGCACATATACTCATATGTGAAATAGTACACATTTCTAGGTGGCAATGAAGTTTTTAGTAAGCCTACGGAAGGGAACGATCAAGAATGACTGCATCATTTTCAAGACTCAGTTTATTGGACCTTTGTTAAAAAATGATTAAGAATGTCAAGGTGCTAAAAAGTTCCCCTGAAATCTTCTTCAAACAAAACAATAGTTGACCTTAGCTGGTAAAAAGTCGGCCTTACCTCCACTCAAGTACTCCCTCAACACAAGAATACTTTCTTCTAGTAAATTGGCATTCTACGATGCTAACCTTCCCGACACAACCGCTGAAGACAAAG
>NW_022111372.1:92841022-92842037 GCF_000313985.2 Echinops telfairi
AAAAAAAAAAAAAAAGTCGGCCTTAAGCACTGAGCGCTTATAAGAATTCGTTTTTGAGATCAGACTGACAATTGCAACTTAAAAAGATTAGATAGGAAACTTTGGAGGCAGTGAATTTGTGTTCGTGGAGGAGGAACAGCTCAGAAAAGCAAAGTAAAAATGGTTGCACAACTTGAAGAATGTAACCAATGTCACTGACTTGTCCACATACACAGTGCTGAATCCGTGGTGTTTGTTCTCCTGTATCGATTCTCAACAACAACACAGGATAAATAAACAACCATATGTACACACAAGAGAAAGGATGGAAGGAAGGACAGAAGGAAGAGAGAGAGGAAGGAAAGAAGACATTCATCAAGGTCACAGGTTAGAGTACATTGAAAATAAATTCTGAAGAAAAACTCAACATTACCTCTCCAATATGAGACTGTCACATAAAACAACTCCACCCAGAGGTCAACAAAGTGAAAACTGCCCCCAAGATAGCATTGGCTCAATGGTGGAAAGAAGGCAAGAATGAACCACACATGCACAACCCACAAATAATAAATGGAGGTAGGAAAACACCCAACACAAAAGGTACAAGATGACATCAGAGTCCACAGATAGATGTAATAACCCTAAATATCAATGAAATGAACTCAGGCCTTAAAAGACAGGTGCTAGCAGACTGGCTTAGAAAACACAACCCCTCAATCTGCTGCCTACAGGAAACCCATCTCAAGATTACAAAATACTCAAGGTACAAACATCTCAAGATACAAAAATAAGCTGAGAATCAAAGGCTGGAGAAAAACATACTAAGCAGGTGGTAATTTTAAAAAAGCAGGGGTTGCAATCCTAATCTTGGATAAAATTGGTCTCAAAAAGCAAACCATAACAAGAGATAAGGAGTGGAACTATGTAATTCTCAAGGGAACAGTAGACTCAAAACCAGTGAGTATATTAAACATATACTCACAGAACAACAGATCTGTGAAATTCATCAATCAAACGCTCCAAAAGATGAAAAAAG
>NW_022111372.1:92843058-92863269 GCF_000313985.2 Echinops telfairi
AACTGACACTAATCCTAGACAAACTCTCCCAGAACATAGAAAACGATGGCAAACTCCCAAACTCTTTCTATGAAGATAGTATAACTCTGATTCCTAACCCAGGCAAGGATCACAAAAGAATCAAGAACTACAGACCTATATCCCTAAAGAACATCGATGCAAAAATCCTTAACAAAATACTGGCTAGTAGAACTATAAAACAAATAATTCACCATGATCAAGCAGGATTCATACCAGGGATTCAGGAATGGTTCAACATATGAAAGGCTGTAAGTATTATTCGCCACATTGGCATGGAAAAGGATAAGAACTACATGAAAATATTGATAGATGTGCAAAAAGCGTTCGACAACATCCAACACCCATTCCTGTTTAAGAAACTCAAGAAGAAAGGAATGGAAGGATAATTCCTCAATACAATACAAGCTATATATGAAAAACTAACAGCCAACGTGATAGTCAATGGAGAAAAGATGAAAACAATCCCTCTGAAAAAGGGAATCAGACAAGGATGCCCCTTGTCCTCACTCCTATTTAACATCGTACTGGAGGGCCTCGCTAACAGTATAAGACAAAGAAAAGGCATCAAAGGTATTCGTCAGGGAAAGAAAAGAGGTGAAACCTTCGTTATTCACAGGTGACGATTTTATATATGGAAAATCTCAAAAGCTCCACAAGGGGAGTGCTAGAAGTGAATCAAGAGTATGGCAGAATGGCAGGATATAAGATCAACAGACAAGTCTATTGAACTGCTATATACAGTGGAAAAGACCATGGAAGAGAGGTTCAGAAAGGGATTACCCTTCACTATAGCCAAGCACAAATTGAAGTATCTAGGGATATACCTGACTAAAAAAAGATTTGTATGAAGAAAACTACAAAACACTATTACAAGAAACCAAGAGTGATCTCAACAAATGGAAGGATATCCCATGCTTGGGGATCAGAAGACTCAATATAGTAAAGATGTTAGTTATGCCCAAGGCACTATATAAGTTCCATGCAATCTTGATACAAACACTATCATCTTTCTTCAAAGAATTGGAAAAACTGCTTACCAACTTCATATGGAGACGGAAGAAGCCCGGAACGCCTCAAGAAGAAGGACAAAGTTGGGGGGCTTGCTTTACCTGACTTTAGCACCTATTATACAGCCACAGTGGTAAAAACAGTGTGGTATTAGTATAATGATAAATACTCAAACCAACTGAAAATCCAGAAATGAAATCATCAGCATACAGACAACTGATCTTTGATAAGGGCCCAAAAAATATCAAATGGGAAGCAGATGCTCTCTTCAACAAGAGGTGCTTGGAAAAATGGTTATCTACCTTCAGGAAAATGAAACAAGACTCTTACCTCACTCCATACACAAGAATAAACTCAAGGTGGATCACAGACCTTGAGGTAAAACCCCAAATTGTTAGGGCCATCAGTGAGGAAATTGGGACAAACCTGAGAACTTTGGTTCAGGGAATACAAAGGCTACTGGAAATAGGGAAGGACAAAAACACAGAAGGGCCCAAATTGACAAATGGGATATACTGAAGATAAAACACCTGTGTACATCGAAATAATTCACCAAGAGAGTAATAAGAGAGCCCATAGACCAGGAAAACATCTTTAGCAATGACACATCAGACAAAAACCTTATTACTAAAATCTACAATACTCTGCTAACTTAAAATAAGAAAAAAAAATTGCCCACTGAAGAGCTGGGCGAAGGATCTGAACAGAAGTTTCACAAGGGCAAAATCCAAATGGCCAATAAACATATGAAGGAATGTTCTATATCTTTAGCTATAGAAAAATGCAAATTAAAAAACTATGAGATACCACCTAATACCCTCAAATATAGCCCAATTAAAAAAATCAGAAAGCAACAAGTGTTGGAAGGGCTGTGGTGAGATAGGAACTCTCATCCACTGCTGGTGGACCTGTAGGTATGTACAGCCGTTATGGAAATTGATTTGGCGAAATCTAAAACAGATGGAAATGGAGCTACCATACGACATAGCAATCCCCTACTGGGCATATACCCAGAAGAGGCAAGAAACAAACCACAGCCAGACATCTGTGCTCCAATGTTCATCACAGCACAGTTCACAATCACAAGGAGTTGGAAACAACCAAATTTCCATCAACGGATGAATGAATTAAAAAATTGTGGTACATACATACAATGCATCTCTAAAAACACATGAAACACATCGCTGCATGAGAAGAACTGGAGGAAATTATGCTAAGCGAAGTAAGCCAAGCACAAAAAGTCAAGTACAGCATGAGTCCACTGAGGTAAGAAAAACAATGCAAAAAGAGGCACAGGGGAAAAGCTACTATGTACATACATTCCAGGGGTGAGGTCCAGTTAGTTTGTCAGGGGCCAAACCCAACCCAGGGATACATATGGCAACCAACTAAAAAGGAGGGGGAAATGAAAAAAAAAAAGAGAGACATGGGTAATGGGGTATCAGGGTACTAACCCACCCAAGGGGAAGGTATTGTTTATATCTCCACAGGAAGTGAGAAAAGGACCAGACCTCAGCCCAATGCACTAAAACATGAACGCAACATACAGACATGAAGCAGAGAACCAATAGCGAGGTCTGCAGGGCCGGCCCCCAATCCCAACTACATGGACACCCCACCCCCACTGCAGAGGACAGCACTGAAGCTGCAGCTCAGGAAAAGGGGTGCTTCTGCTCAGGAGCAAACGAAGAGGGAAGGAGAGAGAGTGGAACACATCCTGGCCCACCAAGGCCTGAAGACAATATCCCAGCTCAGCACAGCCAATACACAGAGAGAATCACAGGACCAGCCCCACCACGAGACATGACATCCCTCACTGACTCATAGTGCTACGGGGGACAACACTGGGGACAGGGAGTAGGAGATGTCCCTAATCTGACCCCACTGAACCAGGGAAAAATACTAAGGGCGTGCAGCAGAACAGCAGGGGGAACAGAGAAATGAAGTCCCCGAGGAATGCCAAAGGTGGACTTTGGGGCCAGGGTGTGGCACCCCAGTGGACTCAACTGGAAAACACTCATAAAAGTCAATGGAGAGACCTGGAATTGTTTGAGGGCCTTTCTTTTTTTTTGCTGTTGGTCTTATTTCTCCCTCTTTTTTAGTTGTCCTTTTGTTTTTGCTATCTTTTGTTCTTATGTTTAGCTTTACTTTGTTTTTGTGCATATTATTGTCTCTGCATGTCTATCAGGACAGGAGAGGTGGGATGAACAATCCGGAGAAGAGAACAATGGGCTTATGGTTCCGGGGGGACACGGGACAGAGGAGGTGGGGAAGGAGAGGGGTGCCAATAAACTCAGAGACAAGGGAAGAACAAGTGATCTAAAATGAGGGCGAGGAAGGTATAGGATGCTTGGGAGGGTGCGGGGATGGGGGCGAGCTTGATCAAGGGCAATGAAGCTGAGAGGAACTACTGAAACCCGAAGAAGGCCTAATATAGTGAGACAAGAGGAAAATAAAAGGGAATAGAGAAAAGAACTGGGAGGCAAAGGACATTTATAGAGGTCTAAATTCAGCCATGCATATATGTAAATATATTTATATATGATGATAAGGGACTAGATCTATGTATGTATATTTATTTATAAAGTATTATGGCAGCAGATGGACATTGGGCCTCCACTCAAGTACTCTTTCAATGCAAGAACACTTTGTTCTAATAACCTGGCACTTTTTGAATGCTTACCTTCCCTGACACAATCGCGGAAGACAAAATGGGTGCATAAGCAAGTGTGGTGAAGAAAGCTGATGGTGCCCGGCTATCAAAAGATATAGCATCTGGGGTCTTAAGGGCTTGAAGATAAATAAGCAGCCATCTAACTGAGAATCAACAAAGCCCACATGGACGAAGTACACCAGCCTGTGTGATCATGAGGTGTCTATGGGATCATGTGTCAGACATAAAGACCCAAAACAAAGCAAAACAGAAATCATATCAATGTGAATGAGGGGGAGGGAAGAGCCCATCAGTGATCTAAGTCAAAGCCTATCAGTAGTCAATTGAACATCCCTGTCAGAAGGCCCACAAGGAACAGACAAGCCAGTCAGGGTGAAATATAGCACCGACAAAACACACAACTTTCCTCTAGTCCTTTAATGCTTCCTACAGCCCCCCACGATCATGACCCCAATTCTACCTTACAAATCTGGTTAGCCCAGAACATGTACACTGGTACAGATAAGAGCTTGCAATACAGGGAATCTAGAACAGATAAACTCAGGACCGATAATGGGAGTAGCGATACTAGGAGGGTAAGGGAAGGGAGAGCGGAGTAAGGAGGAACCGATCACAATGATCGACATATGGCCCCCTCCCAGGGGGACAGACAGCATAAAAGTGGGTGAAGGGAGATAGCCGTCGGTGTAAGACATTAAAAAAAATTATAAATTATCAAGGTTGCGTGGGGGAGGGAGGGTGGGGAGGGAGAAAAAATGAGGAACTGCTACCAAGGACTCAAGCAGAAAGAAAATGTTTTGAAAATGATGGCAACATATGTACAGATGTGCTTAACACAATGCATATATGTATGGATTGTGATAAGAGCTGTACGAGCCCCCAATAGAATGATTATTTTTAAAGAAATTACAGATGGCAACAGCACGAGCATTAAGCCATATGTAGAATTCTCCTAAGCACAAAATCTTGTCTGACTGAACAGGTCACACATAGATCCTGGGACAGAACAGATTGTCCACAACAGCAGGGCACCAAATTAGATCAGGATGTGACACCTAGGCAAGGAAAAATGGATAAGAGGAGCCATGTGAAGTAAAAGGAATTAGACTCTTCGGCAGGAGAAGAATATTCTTCCTTCTCTTCTGTCCTCCAAATAGGCCGAGAGCCTTAGACAAACCTTCCTTCATCAGTTGTGATAAGACAAAAAGATACAGGTAACAGATCTATCTCCTGCTGGTGCCAATTCAGGCCTGTTTCCCAGCCTTTCTCTGAGTTTCAGATCTTTGCACTTAGGTAATCTATTCATACAATCTAATCTTTCTTTTTAGCTATAGGTGGTCAAGACAGCACTCACTCACTCACTGCCATCAAGAGGATTCTGACTTCTAGCAACCCTATAGGACAGAGTAGAACTGCCCTATGGGTTTCTGAGACTGTAGATCTTTATGGGCCTGGAAAGTCTTATCTTTCTCCCAGGACTGCTCTAGAAGGACACAATGCTGTGCTCAATGGTAGGTGCTTCCTAGGACAACAGCCTAACCTTCCTGATCCACTTGGTGCAGGCTTGTCTTAATAGAGAAAGTGTTCTTTCAGGCTGCACATTTCCACAAACCCAAACACATGAGAACAGTAAATGCTGAGTGAACCTCAAAAAACATTATCATAGCACTAAATTCATTTCCCTAAAATCACCGTATTCCATTTTTTTGTTCAACAGTGTTCTTTTTCTAGGTTAGATCACATGGGAGGCTTATGTAGTCAATCTCAAAGTTGGTGGTGAACAGAAACAGCTGAGAGGCTTATTAAAAATACAGATGCCCTGGCCTCATGCCAAATCTAGCTCCTCTATTTTTAACTAGCTCCACAGGTCATTCTGACAGACCGCCAAGTTTCAGAAGTCCCGTGTAAGTAGACTGGACAGAATAAGGTGGGAAAAAAATCTATTTGATTGGCAGGCATCGGAAAGGTTTATTTTTGCCTCTGTGCCCCGTTCATTCAATGTCTCAGTTTCTCCATTAAGTAAAGTGGCGCTGATTCCCCCATTATCAATCGACCCTGGTTCTGTGTAGTCTATAGCTCTTATTGTTTTCTTACTAACATCTAGTCCCCCTTCTTGGAGGCAGCATCCCTCTCCCACTGCAGGTGATCTCAGCAGGGATAGATGAGCTAGGTCGGAATGCCAATTGAGGTGTTGTGTTTCCCTCTGGCTGACCAGCGAGCCTAAGATCCAAGTATGGTGGTCTAGTAGGTTGCTTTTATTCCCCAGAAAGTTAAATTCTGAGGTGAGCAAGGCAGAGAACTAAAATAGAAGAAACGATTCATCTGTCAGGGAATTCCCGCTTCCTAAGATTTTGATTCCTGTGCTTTCTGAAGGCTGGTTCCTCAGCTTTTCCTTCTGATCTATGAACAACCCCATAGCCTCCAATACACTCCATACTTCTTCTGTCTTTTCGCCCTCCCTCCGCCCACCCTCTCTTCCTGTTTGATTCTGTTTATCCTTAAGTGAGCCAGAGGTAGTTCTGCGGCTTGCCACTGAGGAATCCGAGTCTCAGAATCAAGCTCCTTGGGGAGTGTTCTTTTTTTTTTTTTTTTAACATTTTATTAGGGGCTCATACAACTGTTATCCCAATCCATACACACATCAATTGTGTAAAGCGCATTTGTACATCGTTTCTCAAAACATTTTCTCTCCATTTAAACCCCCGACATTAGGTCCTCATTTTTCCCCTCCCTCCCCGCTCCCCCCTCCCGCATGAGCCCTTGATAGTTTATAAATGGGTATAAGTTGTCATATCTTGCCCTGTCCGACATCTCCCTTCATCCACTTTTCGGTTGTCTGTCCCCCAGGGAGGAGGTCACACACAGTTCCATGTAATCGGTTCCCTCTTTCCTACCCATTCTCCCTTTACCCTCCCTGTTTTGCCACTCACACCACTGGTCCTATAGGGCTCATCCGTCCTGGATTCCCTGTATTTTCAGTTCCCATCTGTACCAGTGTACCTCCTCTGGTCTAGCCAGTCTTGCAAGATAGAATTCGGGTCATGGTAGTGGGAGCGGGGAGGAAACCTTTAGGAACTAGAGGAAAGTTGTATTTCTCATCATTGTTACATCGCACCCTGACTGGCTCATCTCCGGGGAGTGTTCTATATGCTGTAGCGTCCACTTTTATAAACTCAATGTGAATGATGTGTTTATAACTAAAGTGACATTTCTATGGGAGGCCAAGATTCAACAGGTTATGCTGAAATAAGTAAATATTCTTTCTCTATTTTTCTGGACTTCAGAAAGAAGAGATAAGGGGGGTGAGATGGAAAACAAGAGTTTGGGCTCAGTTTGACCAGCTCTCCCCTTCAGCTGAATCAGCCCTTTGTACACACTGTTAAGAAAAGGCCTAATCAGAAGAATTTTAAAGAGAGTTGAAAATTGCAAATAAATATGTATTTAAGAGGTGGCTATTGATGAGAAAGGCCTTTTTTTCCCCAGTCTTTCAAAGCGTGGAAGTTGTGCTGCAACGTTTCCATCACAGGTGACCCTGATATCTACAATAGCAAAGGCACAGCTTCCAGCATGATAGCAGCATGCAAGTCACCACAGAGAATAAACAGACAACAGCACGGCTAGTAAAAGGCTTTGAGATGTACTTCTGAGAACCAGACAGTGACAAGAACCCGAATCAGAACAGAATATTGCTCAATATAGTGCGGGAAGATGAGCCCCTCAGGTTCAAAAGCACCACACAATAGCTGTAACAAGAGATTCAAACATACCAATAATCATGAAGATGGTGGTTCGTTCTATTTTCATAAGGTTGCCAGTGTTAGAACCAACTCCACAGCAACTCTTAGCACAACACTCAAGGGGAAATCTTCCACTGGCTTGCTTGCTGATTGCTTTCGGGGTCAAAGACTAGCACCACGTCTTGTCACCAGTAATGACCTTGGACAAACAACTCTGGGTCATTTCAGAGCTGTTCTTTCAAAGGACGGCATGTTTCCACTAGACGCCCTTTTTCCTGGTCAGTGAGGACCCCAGGCACAACCTTCTCATTCCTAAATCTTCTGTTAAAGTTCGCTGAACCAAGCTTCAAGATCACCCGGGTCATTTGCTCAACTCTTCAGTGACCGATCGATGGTCTTGGAGCACAAGTGCACACATTTTGTGGACATTTTTGTCTGTTCAGGAAGTTGACAGACAACTAGAACAAGATTTGTCATCAATCACCATTTCATCTTTTTTTGGTATGAGAAAAACCACTCATACACTTGAGGTTTTCACCTAGCGCTGTCCTTGTAAGCTGTGTTTAACATCACAACAGTTTCTATGGCATTTTTCTGGAGCAGGAAACAACATTTCATGGCTGCATGCTGTTCTCTTTATTGGACATCACAAAAAAACTAGGTTTGAGCGAAGCTGCTTTTATGAAAAAAATTCACTGTGACCAGAGAGCAGCTTTCCATGCAAAGCCACTTGCTTGATGCCCACCCAATGGGAAACTGTGTCCTAGGAAAGCTCCGTGCAGGAGAGCTTTTTTCTGGGTTACCCCCTTGGGATTTCATGAGATAGAGAGAAAACAGAGAGACAATGGGAGGACTGTAAGGAAAATGAGAGGAATAAATGAGGCAAAAGACACAGGAGACTTGGGTGTAGCTTGGTTGTGGGTGCTGACGTTCTACTGCTATGGAAGCTTGATGTGGATGTATCTGTGCACTCAGGTGAAAGAGAGAAAAAAATAAAAGCTCTTGTTTCAGTCGATGTGCCAGAGTCTGCACTCTTATCTGCTTTTGTGGGGGGAGGGAGGGAAGGGAATGCATATTTTCAAGAGGGTGGGTCACAGGAAGAGAAAGTGGGAGAAAAATAGAAAAAAATTAATGAATTATAATAGAACAAAAGTACAAAATGCATATAAAACAAGATAAAAACCTAAATCACCTTGCGGGTGGGAATGTTCACTCCTTTGGCAGTGTTATTGTGTGTACATATGTGTTGCGGGTGGGAATGTTCACTCCTTTGGCAGTGTTATTGTGTGTACATATGTGTTGCAGGTGGGAATGGAGCCACGTGGGGAGGGAGGCCCCAGAAAGCAAAACAGGGAAGAAGGGGAAAATGGTGGAAAGTGTGGCTTGGGTGCTGACAATATCTGCATCAAACGTCCCACTCCACCAGCTAGCCACGCAAGGCATCCAGGTGCTACCGAATCAAGGGAAGGGAGTGGCTGGCGTGGCTCAGAGACTGGAAAAATCTGCTGTGCCTAGGAGGGCGAAGCTCACAGAAACAATTTGTGCCTCTTGTCCATGGTAAAGGGGAGCCTGTCAGCAGACACTGCAGCACTCCCACTTTAAGAAAGTTGGGTTTACTTAGCTGTTTATTTTCTTGCTGCCAGGGAGTAGAGGTTAGCCCTCCCAGGGGAACCTCTGCGGAAGTTACTGAGATCTTCCTCTGCTTGATACCTGGTGGCCATATTCCCTTACCTCCCTCAACAATTCTAGTTAAACATTTCATTCAAAGCAGTCAAAATGTCATGAGCCAGCTTTCTAGTGTCAGATGGATGGTTTCCAAAACTCATGATAGACACTAGATCACATCCATTTGAATCTTTAAAACTCTAACATGATGACAAGAGAATGCTTTCTAAAGTTTACACCAAATGCTTTAAGAAAAAGAAGAGAATGTGAAATCTTTCAAAGATTAGAAAAAGTTGTGGGTTTTAGAAACAGAGGAAAGGACTAAATTGTGCAGGCATCTTATTAAACTGACCCAGAAGTGCCAAGAATTTCTGTGCCAACTGGCAGTTGGAAGAAGCCTATGGCATGGTGTAAAGTATTTTTCAGTGGGCATGCAACTCATTTTGGTGTCCTGTCTTCAGAAGATGTACTCCAGCACGCTTACGAAGCGAAACTTCAGGGAATGTTATTCTGGCAGAATGAGGAACTCTTTCCAGCATGAATGATGATAAAGGAACGGAGGAGAGAATTTAGACCAAAAGAAGCCGGCCCTGAGGAGCCAGAGATTTCCGTTCTATCCTCAGTGTATGTCAGAAGCCAAACCTAGCTCAAAGTGTGAATTGCGCTGTCAGTGTTTCTCTGTTCACCTCCAGTAGAATCCTTGAATCAGATTAGCAGCTCTGCTGATTACAGGAGAATGAGCACCCATCCAAGATTATCATGTAGAGGCTTTTTTCTTAACGAATTTAATAGATGGGTAGTCGAACAATCTGCTACTAACAGTCTTCTAAAGACAGTGCATTCCGATATTTTGGAAACTTAAGAAAGTAAATGACAGCAATTGTTTCTACACTGTCTGCAGCAGGTTCTAAGAATCAGTAAAAAACTCCCTTTCAGTGGCTTTGGCTCAGGTCTGACTAATGACAAAATTCCGCCACCCTGATCAGAATGATTTACACAAGGGCAAGCATGTCACCTGGCTAGGACAGTTCACCATAGTCAGCATCAGAACAGCTTTATCCGGCAGGAAGCTTCAAAGGGTCTATGCTATTACAAGCATGAGGAGATGACTTAAGAGCATCCCTAGCTGGACTGCTTCTCATCTGTCACTGACAGCCGTAAGGACACCCTGGCGAGAAGCCGGGCCGGCTCTCTTTTCCTCATCCTTTGGCACTTCCAAGAAGGCGTTTAACTGGAGAGCTGTGGTTGACCTCCAACTGAGAGCACCTTGGACATAGTCTCCATCTCCAATGGCCTTCACGCTACAGATCGTATTATCAGGCTCTGAAGACATCCGAGAAGAAGGGCTCAGGTTGATGCCAATCTTGAACAGATGAGCCCAGCTGTTCCACGAAGAACTCAGCGATTTTCCAGACGTTTTCTTCTCCTTCTCCTTCGATGCTGTCATGGCGGTTCCCAACCTTCCTAAGGCCTCAACCTTTAATACAGTTCCTCATGTTGTGGTGACTCCCAACCATAAAATTATTTTTGTTGTGACTTCATAACTGTAATTTTGCTATGGTTATGAATCATAATGTAAATATCTGATATGCAGGATGTATTTTCCTTGTTACAAATTGAACATACTTAAACATAATGAAAGCATAGTGAGAATCACAAAACAATATGTAATTACATATTGTGAAATATTTATGTGTTTTCCGATGGTCTTAGGCAACCCCTGTGAAAGGGTCATTTGACCCCCAAGGGGTCGGGACCCACGGGTTGAGAACTGTTGTGCTATGAAGTTGGTTCTGACTCAGAGTGGCCCTAGGTACAACACAATGGAACACTTCCCCATCCTGCACCATACTCACAATCATTCTCATGTTTGAGCGCATGGAGGCAGCCGTTTGTCGATCCATCTTGTAGAAGTTCTTCCTCTTGTTCTTCTCACAGCTGGGAGGCATGGCATTTATAAACACACACACAATCTAAATCCCACTGGTAACAAAAATAATAATGAGTGCTTATGATGTAGTTTTACAACAAGTATTTTAAACACATTTGACTTTATCCTCACAACTCTATTATGTCGAAACTATGATCTCCATTTCACAGATGAGGAACACAAAGCGTAGAGCGGCTGTTATAGATGAAATTGTATCTTCCCAAAATATGTATCAGAATCCTAAGCCTCCTCCCTTTCCTGATAATCCTGTTTGGAAATAGGGGTTTCTCTGTTAAATCATACCAAAGCCGGGGGTGGGTAATTAATTTAATAACTTCTGAATTATAAATTTAAAAAGAAAACAGAAAACACACACACACACACACACACACACACAAAGTGCCTTTTGAGGATCTCCAAAGAACAAAGGGATGTGGCTAGGATTACCAACAAGGAAAAAATTTAAATGGCCAAGACCCGGCGTTGAATTTCTGCCTTCCAGAGCTGTGAGAAAATAAATGAATGTTCTTTAAAGTCATTGGTTTGTGAGATTTGTGTTACATCGGCATTAACTAACTAAAATGTCAGCCAAATAACTTATCCAAGGTAAGCTTGTCTATCAGCGAAAAAAAACAAAACAAAAACAAAAAACCATGCTAACCAAGAAGCTCTTCTCTTAGGCAGGCATATGCGACTCCCCCTCCTGGTAATGGCGTTGTAGCTCCATCTCACACCCAAGATATGACCCCTGGAGTTTTCCTTGTCTTCATTTTGCTGCCAATGAGCTGATTACATCATTTCTGCTTCTGGCACCAACATTGCTCCAGTACATTCCCCAGGAGAACCAGGCCCTCAACACCTGCTTAGTTTCTTCCTGCAGTTGCAGCTAAGAGCCTGGAAAATTAACCTAAAAAAGGCAAAACAAAGGGATCCTAGTGGGTGGGGGCACCACACGGGAGGGAAAGGAGTTATTTTCCTCTTTGATAATTCTATGCGACTAACTAGTAACTATTCAAGAGAAGAGTGATCTATGAGCTTGTGAGAGACGCTGGGATCAAGGAGGAAATAGACACTGTGAGGCCAAGAAGGGGTGGAACCAGAGGTTACAGCCAGGAAACAAAGAACAGGAAACAGGATTTCTTTTTTCCACGGTCCAGAACAAAGCTGATGGGGAGTTTGGCAGGAAGAGGGACCACCATTTCACATTTCCACTGGAAAAAGTACTAAGTGCTCAGAATTGAAGATATTGGGGAAGGGATGAGTCACAGAGGACGGGTGATGTGCAATATTCTCTTTCTGGGAACAGTCGTTTCATGATCCTGCTCAGCATTCTTTTATTATCTAGCTATAGTATTGGGGCTTCAAAATGGAAACCAAGAAAGGGCTGGAATAATCTCACCTTGCTCCTCAGGAGACAGTCCACTATACTGGGCTTCTTTCTCCCGAGACCTTCAAATCTTGCTATTGGCTTATCCTGGAATTTTTCTCCCACTCAATTACTCAATTTTTGTGTCTTACTTCCTCCAGTATTCACTCTGGGGCAAGGATGGCTGCCTATCTATTCATTCACGTTTCTCCTCTCTCTATGAAAAGTTTTCTGGTTTATTGGAGACAGAGAAGGTCCCAGTAAAAAACATTTCCTTGTCTCCCTTGTAGCTGGGTGGAGTCATGCAACAAAGTACAAATCAAAGAAATGTAAACAGACATTGTTGAATAGTACTTCTGGAAAATTTCCCTAAAAGGGAGGCCAATTCAATAACGCAAGCATATTTTGTTTAGAAGTAGTCCTTTCTCCTTGCGTATGCCTGAGCTTTTATAATGATGACGGAAGCTCCAGCAGCCTTCTGGTAGATATGAGGTCAAGGGCCGTACCCTAATGATGGCACATGGGACCCTGACGGCATCAAGGAGCTGCCATTCCAACATTGGTCTGCTCACCTCTAGACGTTTTATTCCCCAGAGGGGAAAAGCAAACTCGAAATTGTTTAAGTTATGTTTATCAGGTGTCTATTAATCTCTGCTGAACGTAGTCTTCAATTGATAATCCTTCACACAACTAAATAAATTGAACATTTTTTTCTGTCAAAGTGTACTGGCCTCTTTCTTCATAGTATTTATACTTTATAAATATACTTCTCACAAGAAATACACTTTACACACAAAGACAAAAATATAAAAAAAACTTAAAGGGTGGAAAAAATGTATCAAGCTAATAGCCACCAAAAAAAAAAACCAAACGTGGCAATATTAATCTCTGATAAGATTCAACTTCAAGATAACATACATCATGAGAGACAAAGAAGAGAACTATATAATTACTAAAGGGACCATTAAACAAGAAGATATAAATATAATAAACATCTATGCACCCATTGAAAAGCCTTCAAAATACATTAATCACCTCTTACAGAGTTGAAGACAGAAATGGACAAAGCTACAATAACAGAAGACTTCAATACATCATTTTTGAGTAAGAGCAGAAAAAATAGAAAAATTGAACAAAGACATAGAAGAATTTACCAGCAAAATTCAGTTAATTGCCCTCTTAGACATAAACAGAACTCTCCACCAACAGTAATACAATATATATTGTTTTCTAGGGCACCTGGAGCTTTCTCCAGAATGGACCATATGTTAGGCCACAAATCAAGTGTTAATAAATTTTTTAAAACATTAAGATATTACAAGCCATCTTATCTGATCACAATGCTATAAAATTAGAAGTCAACAATAAGAAAATCAGGAAGAATCAGATGGAAATTGATTTTTTTAAAATTTTAATTGCTTTAAAGCTGTTGAATAACTGAAGAAATAATAAACAGAAAGTTAAGATGTATTAAAACAAATGAGAATGAAAGCACAACACATTAAAAGCTTTGAGGGTGGAGCAACCTTCCCTAAGGAAAAAGATACTTAACAATATTTTAAAATGTAGAAACCAAGGGGAGAATATATCTGAAATTACGTTCCTAATTGTGTACTGTTGACCTGGTTCCTCTCCAGTCCTGGGTGACCCAGGCTGGGTGCTGTAGACTCCTGGGACTCCAGACTCCGTTCTTCTGGGACTTACAGCATCCTTCACAGGCCACTCCAGCAGGTGGGGCTTTACCTCACACTCACCTGTACCAGAATTAAGAAGCCATCATGCTCCCTTGGACTTACGGATAAAACACCCTATCACGAGAAGTAGCAGATGTGTGCTGTCCCAAGGTTATGGAATTGGTGGCCGTTGGACTTTGGTTCAGATCTTTTGCTTTGAGGATGCCCAGCGAACAGTTGCCTGGAGCTACCATATACTTACTATTTTAAGGCCTCCTTGATTTCTTATGACATGTTTTAGTCTTATAGGTATGGTTCTGCCTTGGTGAATGAGTGTTATTGAAAGTTTTTACCCTATTACCAGCCCCCATTGTTCATGCAAACAGTATAAAGTCATTTAAAAGTTTAATCTGTATGTCAACAATTCATGTATTGTGATCCAAAGCCAACCTAAGCTTATATAATTACTTTTTCTCAACAGTGTTTTTAATTCTACACCATTGGCTAAATTAATTGCACTATTAATAGAATTACCTTATACCCCAGGTGAATGACTTACAATGATCTCTATCATAAAATGGTAATGCTGTCTTTAAAATGAATCAAAGATATATAAATTATAAATACACGAATGAGTTTTGGGCTTGAATTTAATTCTAACTTCATAGAAGAACAATTTATACTTATGACAAAGCCCTACTGATACTTGCCCTCATGACGAGGTCACTGAAGATACGGGTGCGATAGAAAAGTGCTTTGAAGAAACAATAGCATCTGGGATCTTAAAATCTTGTCTTAAAACAAGCATCCATCTCAGTGAAGTGTCAGCTAAGCCCACCTGGAAGAATCACACAAGCCTGTGTGAGCCAAAGATTATAAAGAATAAAATCTAAATCTGAAGGAGGAAATGGCACCAGAGCTTAAAGTGAACACCTGATTCACGGAGGCGCTGGATGATGGTGGAAGCCCCAAATCCATTTGCAGTGTTCGCACAGGGATTAAGCCTCCGGTGAATTTTCTTTCAATATAGTCCAGGGATGTGAATTCCGTTGCTATCAGACAGAAAGCATTGCAAAGTTGATTATGAATGATGTACTTAGGTTAAAATGTAATACCTAATCATTTGACGTCCTTTTGACCCATTTTAAAGTGTTTCAGTCTTTAAATATTTTCTACTTTCTTTATGATTGAGGTTTTTCTATGTTTTGTCTAGCCATTCTTGTTTTTTGCTTTTGTTTGCTTCTTGATAGTGTTTTGTATGATTTTCTATATATGATTCGGGATAGGTAAATCTACAGAGACAGGAAGTGTATTGATAATTACTCACAGTCATGTCAGGGGAGGGTGGTGGGAAATGGAGAGTTAACAACAAAGAGTATGAGAAGATAATTGATTGTTCTGAAATGTTTTATTGTGGTGATGATTGTGATACTCTTCTTAACATGCTTGAATGATTATATTGTCTGATATGTGAAATATATGCCAATAAAATGTTTTTTAGAAAAATCCCTTGAGAAACAGCAAAAGCAGTACTCAGAGCAAGAAACACACACATTACAGACATAAGACCAAAATCAACACCTTATCCATTATCTCCAACTACTAGAACCAAGCAACAAACAAGCCTTCGGCCTCAGACGATAAGAACTAATAAGGATTAGAGCACAAGTAAATGAGTCAGAAAACATAAACAACAATGGGAAGAATCAATAAGAAAATAAGTTGGTTCTTTGAAAGGATTAACAAAACTGACAAAGCATTGACAAATTTTATAAAGGAAAAGAATATGCAAATATCACAAATAAGAAACCAAATGGGTGACATCACAACTTAACAAACTGAAATGACGGATAATAATACAATATTACAAAGGCCTGTACTCCAACAAATATGAAAGCCTAAAAAATGGACAAATTTTTAGAAACGCACTACCTACCGAAACTAACACAAAATAGTGTACAAGATCTGAACAGACCCATAACAAAAGAAAAAAGTGACCATGTTATTAAAATACTCCCAATTAAAAAAAATATATTCCAAGACCAGATGGCTTCGTTGGTAAATTCTACTAAACATTTAGAGAAGAATTGATACTAATAGCACTCAAATTATTCCAGAATAGAGAATAGGATAGCAAATTCCCAGATTTCATTCTATAAAAAGATCATAACTCTAATGCCAAACCAGGCAAAGACATTGCCAGAATAGCAAATTATGGACCAAGATCCCATATGAACATAGATGCAAAAATTCTCAACAAAATCCTATCCAATAAACTATCAAAAATAATATATCATGACCAAGTGTGATTTAAATCAGGTATGCAAGGTTGTTTCAACATTAGAAAATCAATTCATGTAATCTGTCATATAAATATATGATAATCATATCAATTGAAACATAGTCATAACAGTTGATACAGAAAATACATTTGACAAAATCCAACAACCAGTCCTGATAAAACTGCTCAACCAACAGGAGTAGAAGGAGAATTCCTTAACAAAATACAGAGTAGATACACAAAACCAACTGCCAACATCTCATGCACTGGAGAGAAACTGAAAGCGTTAATCTTGCCAACAGGAACCAGACAAAGATGCCCTTTAACTCTGCCTTTGTTCAATCTTGTACTGGAAGTCTTAGCCAGAGCTACTGGGCAACAAAAAGAAGGCAAAGTCATCCAGATTGGCAAAGAAGAAGTAACCCAACCAAAACAAACCCATTGCCATTAAGTGCATCACAACAGTGACCCCACAGGAAAGAACAACACTGCCCCCGCTGGTTGTCGAGCTCAGGAGCAGACAGCCTTCTTTCTCCCGCACAGTGACTGGTGGGTTCAAATCCCTGACCTTGAAATTAGCAACTCACTACATCACTTATGAACCGAAATATTAAAAAGATAACCCACAGAATAGGAATTGTTTTTGGAAATGACATATCAGGTAATAAACATCTAAAATTTATAGAAACTAACAAATAATCCAGTAAAAAATGATCAGAGGACATGAACAGATACTTTACCAAATAGACATTCAGGTGATCAACAGATAAATAGGTAGGCTCGGACCACACATCATGGTGGCGGGTGGGGCGCGGGGTGGTGGTCGCTGATCTGCAGGCTGGCGTGTGCCCCCAGGCTCCGCACCCCTGATGCTGCGCGGGTGCTGAGCCCTCTCTGGCCGGGACGATGGTGACATATTTCCTGGGCCAGAGCGTGCTCCGGAGTTCCTGGGACCAAGTGTTCACCGCCTTCTGGCAGCGGTACCGAACCCCTGCAGCAAGCATGTCCTGACAGAAGACATAGTGCACCGGGAGGTGACCCTTGACCTGAAGCTCCTGTCCAGGCGACTCCTGACCAAGACCAACAGGATGCCCCGCTGGGCCGAGCGACTGTTTCCTGCCAATGTCGCTCACTCGGTGTCCATCCTGGAGGTCTCCGTTGTGGCCCCATGACCACCTGGAACATCGACCATGGCCGGCTCGTGGGGGTGGAAGAGAGCTGTGTTTACCCCATGAATGCCGACGACAGTGGCTGGACTGAAATCCACCGAGAAGCCTGGGTCTCCTCCAACTTGTCTGGTGTCTCCCGAGCTGTCCGGGAATTTGGCCTGGCCCGGCTCACAGCATTGTGACCACGGCGTTGAAGGGCTTTGAGTACATCCTGGCCAAGCTGCACGGTGAGGCCCCTTCTAAGACGCTGGTCGAAACCAAGGAAGCCACAGAAAAGGCAAAGGAGAAGACACTGGCAGCTACAAAGAAGGCCAGGACCTCGCCAGCAAGGCAGCCACCACGAAGCAGCGGCAGTTGGTGTAGCCAGTCCAGCCCCTTGCCCCCACCCTTGACCAGACATCTGGCTCCATCCCCCTGACCTGCCTGCAGTATGCTTTCTTAATTAAAAATCACTTCCCAAAAATAATACATGCTCATGATCATTAGTTATTGGAGAGATACAAATCAAAACAACAATACGATATCCTATCACTCCAGCATTAACTGTAAAGCTATAAAAATAATAGAAAACTACAAATGCTGGACAGGGTGGAATCCTCTCTCATCCACTGCTGTTGGGACTATAAAATGGTAGAGCCACTGTGAAAAGTGATGAAACTTCCTCAAAAAGTTGGGGATACAAATAAGTTACAACTCAGCAAGCCCTCTACGTGGTTTAGATCCTGGAGAAATCAGAGCTGTAACACAGATAGCTGTATGCACACCTGTGTCCACTCAGCACTATTCACAATAGCAAAAGGATGGAAACAATCTGGTGGCCATCAGGGGAAGAATGGATAAATATATTCTGGCATACAGGCACACCCCAATGGAATACTGTGTGTGCCATTAAAGAATAAGGAAGAATCTCCAAAACATCTCATAACATGAATGAACCTGGAGAATGTCTAGCTGATGAAATTAACCAATAACATAGGATAAATGCTGTAAGAGACCACTGTTATAAAAAGTCAAGAAAGGGCTTTCAGGCTAAAAGAAACATTCTTTGAAGGGTTTAAAGGTAGGAAAGGAAGGGAAGGAGGGGAAGCATGCACCAGAGGGTAGACAAGCGTTAACTTGATATTTGCGTGAAGGGGAAAGCCGTATACAATACGAGGGGGGTTGGGAGAATGTGGTGGGAGTAGGGGAAGACACTGAGAACTTTGCAAGAGTTGAAGGCAGCAGAGGCAAGTACTGTTATATATTCAGTCCTTCAAGAGTGGTGATCTACCAGTAGATGCTTGGGTTGAACAACGTAGGAAGCAGAGTGCAGGTATATCCATGAATACATATAGATTTGACAGAGGATACAGAACTCCTGTACTTGACCGCATCAGTACTGGACATAATCAGATCTCAATGTGAAATATTGAGAAAATTTTGCATCGGAGCTCAAACAAAACATCGGGATCCGACTCGACGCATGTACTTTTGGTAAACAAAAGCAGTTCATGTTTGATCACTCGGTATTAGTTGGTGTTGTTAGTACATGTTGTTTAAACCTTCTGCGGCTGTGTTCCAAGTGTTTTACTATAATTTTCTTAGTTTCTGTGGCTTTTTGTACTGTTTTTAAGATAAAAAAATGGGCCTAAGAAAGTTTTTTGAAAAGAATCATCATGATAAGGAACTGCTTAACTGTGTTATTGATATTGTTGATGATAATTTAGTAAACCCTTTTAGAAAACAGTTAAGGAAACGCCAAGAGCAGACCACATTAGACAGATTGTCTTTTAGAGAAAGCCAGCCAGGTCCTAGTGGAAAAAGGCAAAGAAGGGAAAAAACTCCTGAAAAGCAGTGACCAGTTGACTTTATGGAAGGGGATTCTCTTTCCAAACAATGCCTCTCTCTCCATCCCTCCTCTCCACATCCGTGTCCACAGATCCACAGCCTCATTGATTTCAAGGTATGGGCCATACTGTACTTGTTAAAAATGTTTTTAATGTTGTGTTTCTTATTTAAATTATATTATTTAGCTCTGAACGTCTTTGATGGGTTGACATTTTTTGAAATTATTTTGAAATTTCTATGTAATGTATTTTATAAAAAGGCAAGGTTAGGGTAATTATTTGAAATTATTTGAAATTTCTATGTAATGTATTTTATAAAAAGGCAAGGTTACGGTAAAAACTTAGTGGTCGGGAAAGGATTAATCCATTTTCAGTTATTTCTTAGGGGAAAAATTGATTCGGAACTTGACTGCATCGCATTTCCACGCTCCTGCTAAAACAGATTAGCGTCCAGGTCTGGGATTCTACTGCACTTGTATATGTGTATCTATTTTTGGTGGAGCATATAGGGACAAAGGAAAAACTTTTAGACCTAATCAGACACCCTGAGGGAAGGCATCACTGGGCCTGGAAGTTCAGGATGATAGTCTTGGGGAAACCCCAAAGTCTGCTGGCTTAATATACCGTGTTTCCCCGAAAATAAGACGTACCCATAAAATAAGCCATAGCAGGATTTCTAAGCATTTGCGCAGTAAGCCATCCCCCCACAATAAGACCTAGTGAGAGGCGTGGCTCTGCAGCGTACCAGCGCGGAGCATCACGAAGAAGGGCAGCTCTTCCCATCTGCCCCTTCCTCACAGCTGCTGTCTCGGAGGGGACCGGAGAGGGGCGGGCGGGCGGCCCCATCCATCCCCAAGGCTG
>NW_022111372.1:92864027-92868103 GCF_000313985.2 Echinops telfairi
AGGTATTGTAATGGATTAACTGAAACAAAATGTGTATAAGTTTTTGAATGTAAAACTCTTGTTCTGCTCTGTCAATCTTTGCCTAAGTCCAAGAAAAACTGCAGAAATAAAAGGGGGTTAATTCATTTAAAGAAGCGTATTGGGAGAAGAGACTCCAAATGAAGTCCAAGTAGAATCACTGGTCTGGTGCACCTATTGTTAGATCAGAAAATTAAGAGGGAAGGAGGTCAATATTGGGAGGCTGGCTGCTAGAAATAGAATCCCAGTGTCCTAGGATTTGTGGTTCAGATCTCCCCTTATGATTTTTGCCCACAGAGCAAGTTGAAGTCTTGTTGGGATGCTCTAAGCTCACTGAGTCTGCCCCCGGTACACTGAGTCTCCGCATCCCTCACAAGGTCAGTGGCACAGTGCCTGCCACCCCTTCCTGAGCCCAAGATCCGAGACCCACCGGTGTGCAGTAATTCCCCCAGACTGCTGTCTAAAGGTGGTCATACTCCCAGGCCCTCAGAGAGCCTCTGAAAACTAGCCACAAGAGCTCACTCCAGCACTCCCCTCCCTGCTCCCCTCTCTGCTCGTGCATTCAAGGGCTTTGCACCTCCCCTCCCCACTCAGGAACAGAACGACCTCATCACCTCATCGCCACATCCTTCCCCCTTCTCCCCAGCTTTGCACATGGCCTGCCACTGGGAAATGAAAGATAATTGGACACTAATTTACTACAATCAGAGAGTCCCTGAGCTGTTTACCCATGGCAGATCGCAGATCCCTGGAGCACAGCCTACAAAGCCGAGCAGGAGTGAGCCGAGTGAGCCAGTAGGGCAGCCAGAAGAACTCAAACGCAGTGGACCACAAACCCACTTGGGCAATCTAATCTCCCTTTCATGGGGGACAGTGTGGCACAGCCCTGATACCGAGATACCCTACAAGCCCCTAAAATTAATTAATTTAAAAACTTTAAAAAACAGGGTCATTCTGAGGCTGTGTTCCTTTTTGTGACTTTGAATCCAAGCCACCACACACCTGGTTCTTTAACAAAGCTTTAACATAAAAAAGCAGGAAAAACCACCAGGAGCTAAAGTCCATGGTCTTGGCCAAAAACAGGTTTTACCAGTTTGGTCTTGACAAAGAGCCTTTGAAAGACTGTTCAAAGACCACACAATAGTAAGTCAGCAAAACAGGCCTTCCACCTAGGACACGAGCAAGCTGAGTAAGACATTGCTATACTCCACCACCACCCCCTTGCTGAGAAAGCCACCCATGTCTCCCTCCAAATAGAAAGCTATGCCTGTCTAGGGAGAGAATCAACCCCAGTGAGCTAGAGATGCAGCTCAAACCCGCAGCACAGCTAGCTGTGTGTGCTTTCAACAAATGAACAAATGTGCCTGACACAATGGATGGATGGATGGATTGTGATAAGAGTTGTTCGAGCCCCCAATAAAATGATTTTTTTTAAAAGAATCATTCCTACTACTCTCTGAGAAAGAATTCACAGGCCTCCTGGACTCTGGGGAAAATGGCTCTGAGCTCTGACAAAACCCCACAAAAGTGATTTCAAGGTATAGGACATAATGAGAAATACGTATGGGCATTCTCATTATATAATGCTTAAGGGATCAGTAGACCACGAGCCAATGAGCATAATAAACATATGCACCCAACGAGAGACCCAAAATACATCTATCAAATCTTTCAAAAGATGAAAAAAAGAAATCACATGAATGACAATCTTAGTAGGAGGCTTCAATACACCGCTCTCTGAGAAAGATAGCTCAGCGAGAAAGGAGCTCAACAAGGAGGCTACAGAACTCAACTCTACAATTAGACAACTCGACCTGATACACATATTCAGACCTCTCCACCCAACTGCAAAAAAAATTCACATTCTTTTCAAGTTCACACGGCATGTATTCAAAAAATAGACCACATGCTGGGACAAAGGAAAGTTTGAACAAATTCAAGCATTTAGAGGACCCGCCAGACTTCCTTTTCTGGCCACTACACCATAAACCTGGAAATCAACAAAATAAAGATAAAAAACCAAGGGCAGATACTTGGAGAATGAATAACTTACTTCTTCAAAAGGAGTGGGTTTGGCCCAAATCAAGATGAAATTCATAAGTTTCTAGGAACCGATGAGAATCACCATACCAAAATCTACGGGACACAGCAAAGGCAGTTATTAGAGGATGCTTGAGAGCAATAAATGTACACATGAAAAAGAAAGAGATACTTAGGGTGGATACCCTCTCCCCAAACCTTCAGCAATTGGAACACAGTCAACAGAATAATTATTCTAATAGCAAAAGAAAAGAACTTATAGAAATCAGGGCGGAAATAAATGAACAGGAAAACAAACAGCAATAGAGAACATCAACTCAGTAAAAGGTGGGCACTTCAAAAGGAGTAACAGAACCGACAAACCACTGGCAAATCTAAAAAAAAGATAGGAAGGATCAGATGTCAATATCCAGGTTGATGGAATTAAATGGGAAATTTCAATGGACCCCAAAATCCAGGTTGAGGGATGAAACCAGGGAAATTACATGGACCCCCCCCCCCAATGAAATTAAAAGACTAATGATACAGAACTATGAAGGACAGTACTTCAAGGACTACAACAACTTGGAAGGCATGGACAAATACCTGGGGGAGGGGACACCTCCCCACATTATCTCATATAGACATCAAAAACTCGAACAGACCCATAGCAAAAGAAGAAAAAGTTGAGGTTATCAAGGACTACCAACTGAAAAAGCCCTGGCTCAGATGGCTTCACAGGAGAATTCTACCAAGTATTCAGGGAAGAGCTGACACCAATTCTACACAAGCTCTTCCAGAACATGGAAAAGGACAGTAAACTCCCCAAAACACTCTATGAAGCTAGTATAACACTGATACCAAAAACTGGGCAAGGATCCCACAAGAATGACAGGCCGATATCTCTAATGAACATATATGCAAAAATCCTTAACAAAATCTGCTCCAATAGAATACAAAAGTATATAAAAAGAATAATCATGACCAAGTGGGATTCATAGCAGGTATGTTGGGATGGTTCCGCATCTGAAAATCAATCAACATTATCCACCACATTGAGAAGAAAAAGGTCAAGAATCACATGATGATATCAATTGATGCAGGAAAAGCATTTGACAACATTCCTAATTAAGACATTCAAGAAGATAGGACTGGAAGGAAATGAAATCAAAATCATTAAAGTTATATATGAAAATCCAACAGCCAGAGTTACAATCAATGGAGAAAAGATGAAAATATTCCCATTGAAAAAGGGAACCAGACAAGGATGCCCCCTGTCCCCAGTTTTATTCAACATTGTCCTGGAGGTCCTAGCTAATAATATAAGGCAACGAAAAGATTTCAAATGTATATGTCTGGGGAAAGAAGAAGTGAAATTATCGTTATTTGCATATGATATGATTTTATATATTGAGAACCCCAAAGGCTCCACAATAGGAGTGCTGGAAGTGATAGAGGAATATGGTAGGGTGGCAGGATACAAGATCAGCAAGCAGAAGTCAGTTGGCTTACTGTATATTAATGATGAGATTACAGAACAGGAGCTCAAGAAGGTAGTACCCTTCACAATAGCCAAGCATAAATTGAAATATCTAGGGATACACCTAACAAAAAACCCCAAAAGACCTGTACAAGGAGAACTACAGAACATTATTACAAGGAACCAAAAGGGACCTTCACAAATGGAAAAATATGTTCATAGATTGGTAGACTCAATATTGTAAAGATGTCAATCCTACCTAAGGCACTATATAGGTTCAATGCAATCCTGATACAAATACCAACCTCCTTTTTCAAAGAAATGGGAAAACTAACTACTAACTGATGGGACCACTCCTGCTGGCTGACATTGAGGACAAAGTCCAGCGACAGATGGCCCGACTTCAAAGAAGTCGGACTGTAGGAATTGGTTGCCAGAATCCGCTCACAAATTGTTTTGTTGTTGCCGCTATGATATTCTGGAGTATGTTTATGTTTTATCCCGGACCATGTAAAAATGAAACCATTATTGCCACTATGAGCAATAACGAGACCACGAT
>NW_022111372.1:92869508-92877417 GCF_000313985.2 Echinops telfairi
GTGCGCAGGCCACATGTGGCCTGCTGAGGACATTTATCTGGCCCACCAGGTGTTTTTGCCCCATTTTGTTTTTTTTACTTCAAAATAAGATATGTGCAGTGTGCATAGGAATTTGTTCATAGTTTTATTTTTTTACTATAGTCCGGCCCTCCAACGGGTCTGAGGGACAGTGAACTGGCCCCCTATTTAAAAAGTTTGAGGCCCCCTGCCCTAAAGCTATCAGGATCATCAATGAAAAAATTGGGACAAAGCTAAGAACCTTAGAGAACACATGGGCTATCAATAATAATGAAGGACACACACCCAGAGGGAGATAAAATAGACGTGTGGGACATATTAAAGATAAAACACTTGTGTGCTTCGAAAGACTTCATCGAGAGTAATAAGAGAGCCCATCGAATGGGAAAGGATATTTAGTAATGACATATCAGACAAAGGTCTTATTACTAAAATCTAGAGATCCCTGCAACCCACAACAACAATAACAAAAGGATAGTCCACTAAGGAGGTGGGCAAAAGACTTGATCAGAAGATTCTCAAAGGAGACCCGGATGGCCAATAAACACCGGACAAAATGTTCCCAATCATTAGCCATCTGGGAAATGCAGATCAAAACCACCGTGAGATACCACCTCACACCCACAAGGCTAGCCCGCTTTAAAAGAACAGAAAGCAGCAAATGTTGGAGGGGGTGTGGTGAGATGGAACTCTCATTCACTGCTGGTGGTCTTGTAGATATGTACAGCCACTGTGGAAAGTGATTTGGCACTATCTAAAACAGATGGAAATCGAGTTACCTTATGACCCAGCAATTCCACTACTGAGCATCTACCCAGAAGAAATAAGAATCAGGCCATGATCAGACATCTGCGCTCCAGTGTTCATCACTGTGCAGTTCACAATCACAGAGAACTGGAAACAGCTAAATTTCCATCAACAGACAAATGTATTAAACAACTCTGGTATAAGTCAGGGTGTCGTATAGCACCCATGAAACACACAATTTTCTTCTAGGTGTTTGGAGCTTCCTTCCCCCCACTATCATGACTTCCATTCTACCTCCCAAATAGAATTAGACCAGAGCTTGCACACTGCTACAGATAAGAGCCCGAAACACAGGGAATGCAGAGCAGATAAACCCCTCAGGGCCAACAAGGAGAGTAGAGATACCAGGAAGATTAGGGGAAAGTTGGGGGAGAAAGGGGAAATTGATAATAAGGATCAACCTATAACCCTCTCCCCAGGGGGACGAACAAAGTAAAAGTGGGTGAGGGGCGACGGAGGACGATGTAAGATATGAAAATAATAATCTATAACTTATCAACAGTATGTGAAGGAGGGTGGAGAGGGAGAGGGAAGAAATGGGGAGCTGATATCAGGGGCTCAAGCGGGAAGAGAAGGCTTTGAAAATGATGACGGTGGCATATGTGCAAATGTGCTTGACACATTGGAGGAATGTATGGATTGTGATAAGAGATGTAAGAGCCCCCAATAAAAGTATTTACTAAACAAACAAACAAAAACCCTTTGGTATACACACAAGGGAGTACTATGCGTCCCTAAAAAACAGGGATGAAAAGATGAAGCACCTCGTCTCATGGAAAGAGTTGAAGGATATTATGCAGCGTGAAGTTAACCAAGCACAAAAGGGCAAGCACAACATGAATACACTGAGGTCAGTTCAAACAAATGTACATATTGAACAGTTCCCGGGCTGGGGACCAAATACTCCGGCAAGAGACCAACAAAACCCAGTGGTGCATATGTCATAAAATAAATAAATAAAATAAAAATGATGCAGACAGCACCTGTGCTTAAAGATATCTTCCTCTGCCCCCAAACCCTATAATTCTCTACAGGCCCCAAAGGGGTGGGAGAATAAAAATACGGCAACTGGGGAACCGGGCACTGATCCACCCAAGGGGAAGGTATTGTTTATGTCTCCACAGCAAAAGGAGAGAGTAGGCCTCTTTCCAGTGCACCAAGCCTTGAGGGAGATGTTCCTGGTTGGAGCAGCTCATTCACAGAGAGGGCTGCAGGGCTGGCCTCAGCTCAACACATGATGTCCCCTCCCTAGATGACAGGGCTACAGAGGACAGCACTAAAGATGCAGTGTGGGGAGTGCAGCTGGTCTGACCCCTCCACATGGGGCAAACCAGGAGGGGAGTGTAACAGACCAGCAATGGGAGCAAAGCCACGAAGTCCCTGAGGAATCCCGTTTGCAGACTTCTGACTCAGGGGCCAGAGCTTGGCACTGTATCTAAAGGGGGGATATTCACAAGGGGGACACACTGAAAGTCTAAAGGTGTAAAAGGGGTGGGGGTGGGGCACTAGACTGCTCCATCCTTGACTGCAGGTAGAGCAATGGGGTCTTGTAGAAGGTGTGCCCCTCAGTCACGAATGCTGAGGACTAAAAGGGTATAAGTGCTGTTAGGTAAATGGGTCCTGGGAGATGGATCCCTGAAAGAAAAGAGGATTGGACTAATGGATTATAACAGGGTCTGCTTGCTATTTAACAGACATACTCATGTACTCTGGGCCAGGACAACCGTTGCACTTGGAACTATTTGTATGGTCTCTCTCTTTTCTTTTGATGTATATCTATATAAGATAGGCAGGATAAGCAATCCCAAAGAGACAGTAATGGGTCTGATGGTTCTGATGAAGGGGGGTGGGTCATGGGAGAGGAGGAGGAGGAGGTGGGGAGAGGGGAGTGGTGAGCCAATAAGACAGGGACAAGGGAAAAGTAAGGGATCTAAAATGATGGTGAGTAGGGTGTAGTGTTCCGGTTGTGTTTGATCAATTGAAATGTATCCGAGAGGAATTACCTAGAGGTGAACGATGGGTAAACATGATAGTGGATCAGGAGGAAAGAAAGAAGAAAAAGAAGAAAGAAGAAGAAAATAAAAATTATATATATAGGTATAAATATAGGTATGTACATATGCAAATATATAAAGATAGGTGTATTTATCTATGTATGAATACATATATGTGTATATCTACATATACATGTATATGTAGATAACACACATACTGTATATACACATGCATATATGTATAGAATATATCTATATATACACACCTATAAATACAACAAGGAAGCTGATGGACTTTGGGCCTCTACTTAAATCTTACTTCAGTATACGAGTGGTTTGTTCTAATAATGTGGCAGTTTATGAGACTCACCTTCCCAGCACGATCACCGAAGACAAAATAGGTGCATAAGCAAATGTGGTGAAGAAAGTTGGTGGTGTCCAGCTATTAAAAGACATAGCATCTGGGTCTTAAATGCTCGAAGTTAAACAAGCAGTCCTCTAGCAAGGCAGCAACAAAGCCCACATGGAAGAAGCACACCAGCCTGTGTGATTATGAGGTGTCGACAAGAATTGGTATCAGAAGCTCAAAAGCAAGCAATCAAATTGATATGAAGGAGTGTGGACAAAGCAGAGACCCCAAACCCATCTGTAAGATAATTGGACAGTTCCCTCACAGAAGGGATAATTTATCCAAGGTGCACTATAGCACTGAAGAAACACATAACTCTCCTCTAGTTCTTTAATAGTTCCTTCCCTTACTATTATGGTCTCAGTGTTACCTCATTAATCTTGTTAGAATTGTGCATGCTCATTTGTATAAGTTCATTTGATGCATGAAATCCAAGACAGATAAGCCCTTCAGAAACAGTAATGGGAGTAATGATTCCCTGAGGGTATAGGAAGAGTGGGAGGAGGAAGTGATAGCAATGTTGACTGTATAACCCCACTTGAGGGAATGAATAACAGAATTGTAGGTGAAAGGATACATTGGATGGTGCAAGATATGGGAAAAAATAATTAAAATATATACATATAATAAGGGTTCCTGGGAGGTAGGGTGGAGGGGGAGGGACCAAGGGGAGCTGATATCCAAGAGTTCAAGAGAAAGAAAATGTTTTGAAATTGATGGTGGCAGCAATTGTACAATTAATGCTTGATCTAATTAAATTATGGATTGTTATAATATCTGAAAAAGCCCCCAATAAAATGAAAAATTGTATATATTGGACATTAATATGTGACGTTAGTGCAGATGGCTAAGGTTTGGGAAATACCAGATGCGTATTTTATATATGATGAAGCTAAAGCATGAAACTGTCTAAGAAGCATTTCATAACTAGCAATTGTGTATCCAAAGGCACCCTTGTGGCTTAATGGTTACGAATTGGACTGTGAGGTTAGTAGTTCAAAACTACCAAGGGTTCCTTGAGAGAAAAATTAGGCTTTTTACTCCCATAAAGAGTTCCAGTCTTGGAAACCCACAGTTACACCCTGCTCTATAAGGTTGCCACAAGTCAGAATTGACTCGATGGCACCGAGTTTGACTTTGGTTTTGGTATTGTGTACTCAGTTCTGTTCTTGGTGAAAAGGAGACTGTAAATGATACAGAAAGTGGCAACCCTGTATCAAGGATTCTAACAGTAGCAGTAGCAGCTGTAGCAGGAACAGTAATGGTTAGTATTTAGTGAAAGCCTATGCTTAGCATCTCCATTCCTGCCTTCCTTAAAGAAGCCATCCCAGTCTTTACAAATTACAAGAAACGATTCAAGGATAGTCTGCACCGAAAAGGAAGGCTAGAGTTTGCTGGAAGGCAGTTTGCAAGAAAAGAGAAGCCATTGTGGCAGCAAGAGCAAAGCCAGAGAGAAGTGTCATTCATTCCTGTCAGTCAGCGGTCATGGTCACGGAGTCAGGATGGCACAGCCTTAGGGTCTTCATCTACTGCCTCCACTCAAGCTACAGAGCTGGACTCAGCCGTTGGGAATATGAAGGATGGACAGGAAGCAAGCTACAGATGAATGCTGACAAGGGCTCTCAAAATGGACCATTTTTAGAGGCTGTCTTGTTATAAGGAGACATAAAATCCAGATGCCAACTTCCTATGCAGAAGTCACATTTTCCAGCATATCCTAATTCTATTTAGTGTATGTGTTTGTGATGGCCAAATGTCATTCATAATAGCCAGTCGTGGAATGAAGGAAGTCATTAGACCAGCACAGGCTTAGCAGTTGCACAAGTTCTCAAGTGGAGGTTTGGTGGACAGAAGCCATTGCAGGGTTGAATTTATTTATCTATCTATCTATCTATCTATCTATCTATCTATTTATTTATTTATTTTTGTTGCGAAAGTTTTTTTTCACATTTTATTAGGGGCTCATACAACTGTTATCCCAATCCATACACACATCAATTGTATAAAGCGCATTTGTACATCGTTTCTCAAAACATTTTCTCTCCATTGAAACCCCCGACATTAGGTCCTCATTTTTCCCCTCCCTCCCCGCTCCCCTCTCCCACATGAGCCCTCGATAGTTTATAAATGGGTATTTTGTCATATCTTGCCCTGTCCGACGTCTCCCTTCATCCACTTTTCGGTTGTCTGTCCCCCAGGGAGGAGGTCACACACAGTTCCATGTAATCGGTTCCCTCTTCCCTACCCATTCTCCCTTTACCCTCCCTGTTTTGCCACTCACAGCAGGGTTGAATTTAACTGAATGTCATGTAGCCTCCAGGGACTGTCACACATGTGTGAGCACTAATCTGGACTGACAGCAACATCACAGTCAATCAAGATCTAATCTTACCCAAGGAGCTACAGAACTCTTGTAGAAAATGCCAAAAAGTTAGATTAAGAAAACAAATGGGTTCTTATGTGGATGTTGTTTACTTCCCTAAATGCAGAGAATTCGATTGTAGTCTGAGCTCACATCTCTCCACATTGTCAGTTTTCAAACTGGGAACACTGATGCCCCAATTTGATGTTCACAGATATTCTGTGGGAAAAAAGATACGGGTGCCTCTGCTGCTATAAAGATTCCAGCTTTGGAACTCCCCTGGGGCAGTTATTCTCTGCCCTATAGGATCACTATGAGTCAAAAGCACATTTAGCACAAGTAGCCAAGTCTGTAAAAACTAAGGGATACTTGAAGTGAGGTGGGAATCAAGAGCGCACCTTGGAATCAGATAACCGTGAGCCTGACTGCTGGCTCTGCCACTTTCTCTTGCCATGAAATCTTGGGAGATTTATCTAGTTGCCTGGACGATTCTTCTGTACAATAGGGATGATGCACATGCTCACTTACTGAGCCGTCATGAGAATTAAATAAGACAAATATTTTTCTTGGCGCCTAGTACATGCTACATGTCTAATAAATATTTAAGTAACTAAATAATACTAATATTTCTCACTGGTCTGGTTTGCATGTTGCCATGATGCTGGAAGATATACCACCTGTGTTTCAAATACCATCAGCGTCACCTAAGAGGAAGAGGTTTCAGTAGAGCTTCCAGACTACAATCAATCTAGGAATAAGGAAAAGGCGGTCCACTACAAAAGGAGTAACCACTGAAAACCTTATGAATACAGTGGAACAGTGTCTGACGAAGTGCTAGAAGGTAAGGACTTCGAGTGGGAATGCACTCACAGCAGGGCAAGAGCTGTCCCCTCAAAGTAGGGTCAACCTTCATGATATGATGGAGCAAAGGTTCTAGGTTCTAGAACCTTTAGTTACTGATAGAACAAGCCTCAAAGTAAGTAGCAACAACTACAAACATCCATTAATAATCAGAACATGGAATGAATGAAGCATGAATCTAGGAAAATCAAAAGTCCCTAAGTATGAAAAGTATGAAATTCAATACATAAAGATTGATATCCCAGGCATTAATGAACCAAAAAGGACTGGTATTGACCATTTTGATTTGGACAAACTTATGAATTACTGTGCCAGCAAAGAAAAATTAAATAGGTGTGGCATCACATTCATTATCAAAATAAACATTTCAAGATCTATCCTGAAGTTCTATGCTGTCTGTGATAACATAATATTTACACACTTACAAGGATGATCAGCTAATACAACTGTCATGGAAGCATATACACTAACTACTAAAGCCAGTGGTGAAGAAATGGAAAAGTTCTACCAACTTCTTTAGTCTGAAATTAGTCCAGATGCATTGAAAATTGCTGGTAATTGGAATGAGAAAGTTGGAAACAAAGAAGGCTTGGTAGTTAGAAAATATGGCCTTGGTGATATGAATAAAGTTGTATAGATCATAATAGGATCTTGCAAGATCAATGACTTTTTTTGCAATAGGTTACTACAAGTCAGGATCAGCAAACAGTACAAATACAGTAAAAATAAATGACTTCTTCACTACAGTGACCTTTTGTCAACAATATAAGTGCAGGCTATACACATAGACCTTGTCAGATGGTATGCACAGGAATCAAATTGACTATCTCTTGGGTGTGGGGTCGGGGTGGGGAATGATGCAGAGTTTCTCCATGTGTATAGTCAGCACTTACATTGATGACCAAAAAAAAGTCAGGGGCCAACTATGAAACATATAATCGATTACTTACATGTAAGTTCAAATTGGGATGTAGAAAATGAAAATAAGTCCACAAGAGCCTAAATCTGACCTTGCATGTACCCTAACTGAATTGAGAGACCATTAGAAGAGCTGGTTTGAACATTGAATACTAATGAAGACCAAAAGAGTTGTGGGACGACATCAAGAAAGCATACATGAAGAAAACAAAGGCCAATAAAAAGAAATAAATGAAGGAAAACGCAAAAGTAGATATGCCAGAGACTCGGAAACTCGCTTTTGAACATAGAGTGCTTAAAGCAAATAGAAGAAATTATTAAATAAAACCTTTGAACAGAAAATTTCAAGCTGAGGCTGGGAAGACAAAGTAAAGCATTGTAATGAAATACGCAAAGACCTCCCCAGGGAATGATGAGGGTGGACATTGGAGACAGGGCATGGTGCCCCAGGCTAGACTGGAAAACACAAGTTTTTCTTGCTTGGTATATTTTAATTTGTTCTTCGTCAGTGGATTGATGTTGTTGCTGTTTTGTTGTACA
>NW_022111372.1:92878830-92899384 GCF_000313985.2 Echinops telfairi
GAGGGAGGGGAAAATGAGGACCTAATGTCGGGGGGTTAAATGGAGAGAAAATGTTTTGAGAAACGATGTACAAATGTGCTTTACACAATTGATGTGTGTATGGATTGGGATAACAGTTGTATGAGCCCCTAATTAAATGTTAAAAAAAAAGAAAAAGAAAAGAAATACGCAAAGACCTCGGAGAAAACCAAAGGGAGGAACATGCGCGGCATCTCTGGAGGTGGGAGAAACGAAGGAAACAGAAAGCAGCCTTGGCTGTCACACTGAAGGGCTCCACAGGCAAAATACTGACTAGTGTACGGGCACCACAAGACTGAAGGAACTAGACAGTCACTGTGCCAAAAGTAATTGTTGACCTTCGGTCATTTCAATAGGTCATATATGAGCAAGGACTAATGACATTGAGGGAAGAAATCCAAGCTGCACTGAAGGTATTAGGGAAAAACATTCATCAACAATTGGGAGAATACCAACTGAAATGTTTCAGCAAGCTGATGCAGCACTGGAAGGACTCACTAGTCTAAGCCAAGAAATTTGGAAGATGACTACCTGGCTAACCCGCTAGAGGAGATTCATATTTGTACCCATCCCAAAGAAAAGTGACCAAAAAGAATATGCAAATTATAGAACAATATCATTGATAACATATGCAAAATGCTGCTGAGTATCATTCAACAATGATCGCAGCAGTGCATTGACAGGGAGCTGCCAGAGGTTCAGGCCAGATTCAGAAGAGGACGTGGAACAGCGATGTCACTGCTGATGTCAGATGGCTCTTGGCTCAAAACAGAAAATATCGGAAAGATGTTTACTTGTGTTTTATTGACTGTGTCAACGATTTGGCTGTGTGGATCATGGCAAACTACAGATAGCCTTGAAAAGAATGGGAATTCCAACACATCACTGCACTCATGAGGAACCTGTACATGGATCAAGAGGCCATTGTAGAACAGAACAAGGGCGTACTGTATGGCTTACAGTCAGGAATTGTGTGTGTCAGGGTTATGTCGTCTCACCAAACCTATTCAATGAGAACATCATCAGAGAAGCTGGACTATATGAAGAAGAAGGCAGCATCAGGTTTGGAGGCAGCTTATTAACAACCTGTGATATGCAGGTGACACAGCCCTGCTTGCTGAAAATGAGAAGTCCCTGAAACACTTGCTGATGAAAAGTAAAGACTTCACTTGGCAATATGGATTGCAACTCAATGTAACACACACACACACATACACACACACACACGGTTTTGCTGATGAAAATTAAAGACTTCACTTGGCAATATGGATTGCAACTCAATGTAACACACACACACACACACGCGGTTTTAAATCATGCAGTATTCCACAGTTCACGCAACTGCCTCTTGTCTCATGTACAAGTTCTGCATGAGCTCAATGGAGTATTTAGGAATTCCCATTCTTCTCAAGGTGATACACGGTTTCTGTTTTATGACCCATACAGTCAAATGCCTTAAACAATTTTTTTCCTTGCATGTGGCATTAGTGATATTCTTCTATAATTTGAACATTCTGTTTGATCCACTTTCTTTGGAACAGGTACAGATAAGGATCTCTTCAACTAGCCAAAGCAGCTGTCTTCTTAAGTTCCTGGTATGACAATGATAAGGAAGAGCAAAGAAAGGTGGCTATATTTGAAATCTGATGGTGGAACTGAATATTCAAAGTGCCTCGGCCTGTCAGAAGAACAAACAAATTGGTCTTGGAGGACGCACAGCCAGACTGCATCTCAGAAGGGAGAGGAGGGAAACTTGGTCTCACCGGCTTTGGGACATGCTATTAGGGGAGACCGGAAGACCTTCAACGAGATGGGTTGCATGGTGGGGCTGCAACAATGGGCTCAAACGTGGCTGTTGTGAAGACGGCACAGGAATCAGGCAGCGTCTCATTCTATGTACATGAGGTGGCTTTGAATCAGAGGCAACTGGATGGGACACCTGGCTACAGGAGCAAGAGCATTGCCCTTTCTCACTGCAGCATCACAAAGGGGGTGAAGGATTATTGGCATACAAAATTGATAGAGGAGTTGGCCCAATCCAAGCCTCAGAAGAAGATGAGAGAAAGGCAAAAAAAAGGATGAATTAGATAGCAGTGTTAAAGCACAAAACAGGAGAGGAAAGTGGGAAGAAAGCAAAGCCAGAAGCCATTGCAAAACCACACTGCTACTCCAGAGAGAGACTAAGCTCCCTGTGACAGAGCCGTAACACTGAACACAACTTAGCAGGAAACGACATTCATTTATTCCAGATAAAAAAGAAGGAACTATAATTATAATGTCTCTTGGAAGGGAGAAGGGAGGCCAAACTGCTTTTGTGGGCAATCTAATCGCCCCCAAATCGCGGCATCAACACTGGTGGCAGTGCAATGTGGCAGGAGCATGCAACGGCTCTTGCTGCAGTTCAAGCTGCCACAATCCTCTGTACCACCAATGTAGCTGCTCAACTCCTCTCCTGCCCGTTGCCATTTACAAAAATCTACTGGCTCCCAGACAAACCATCTTCCACCCAATAATCAAAGTTAACTTTTAAAATTACAAATAAAGACTTTGGCACTGCCTTGCTTTAAATCTTTTCTATTTATTTATTTGTTAAGATCATCTTTAGTGGGGGCTCTGACAGCTCTTATCTAACAATCCATACATACATCAATTGTATCAAGCATGTATGTACATATGTTGCCATCATTATTTTCCAAACATTTACATTCTGTTCAAGCCCTTGGTGTCAGCTCCTCTGCCCTTGAATTGATTCCAACTCCTGGCAGCCCCATAGGACAGTGTGGAATTGTGCCAGAGGGTACCTCAGGCTGTCAATCCTAATAGATGCAGCCTGCCGCATCTTTCTCCTGCAGAGTGGCTAGTGGGTTCAACCCACTGACCTTTGGGGTAGCTGGCCAGTGCTTTAACAATAGCACCACCACAGCTCCTACAGCCAATCTGTAGGATGCACAGAAGAAGAGAGTCGGCTCATGTGAACCTGCACTAGGACCACGCATTCATCCCCAGAGTCCACTATGGGGCTTTCTCAGGTGTGAAACCTGAGGGAAGGGGGAGCTAGAATGATACCTGAGATTACGTTTCCTTCAAACGGATAGAATGGGGATTTTGGAGTCACCTTTAATTTAATTTTTAAAAACTCATGCTGTGGTGTGACATTTTGGACACATCCGTTTGGGAAGCAGACTACACCAGTTGTTCCCACAGCCACCACAAAAACACCGCACATAGAGCAACTTTCATTTCTGAAGACAGCACGGTCAAGGCCCTTTTCATACAGGCATCTGCTTTAACAAGGACCCGTCTCCCTCGAGCAAATGTAGAAACGAGGCCCAGACATCTTCGACCATTAGCTCAAGGCCCACGTTCGCTTCACCCTACAGTTGTGATTGTGGTTCACTGCAGTGCTGTCAGCCCCTGACTCATGGATGTGATTTTCAAATGGGCTGACTTGTGGTGGCCCCTCGCACAATAAAACAAAATGCTGTGCCGTCCCACACCATCCCCATCACGGGTTACAGGTCCGACGGTTGTGATCCGTCAGGCTGTTTGGCGGAGGTAGATTGTCAGGCCTTTCTTCCTGGCCCATCTTCCTCTGGGAGCTCTTCTGAAGCTTGTTCAGCATGATAGCAACACGAAGCTCCCACTGATAGGTGGAGGTAGCTGCACACGGAGTGCATCGCTCAGGAACAAGCATGGATCTCACACATGGAAAGCAAGAATTCCACCACCGAGCCACCACTACCCTTAACTGCCCAGAAGGGTCAAAAGGCAAACCCAGGTGAAGCTTTTCTATATGAACTCTGCACAGGGGCTGGAAATGAGCAAGGGCTGCCTGCCTTTCTAGGGAGCAGAACAGCAGCAGCCATCTGCTCCCCAGGAGGAACTCGGGGTTCCCCTCTGCAAAGCTGCAGCGTGAGGGAAGGCAGTATCACTTTTCCCTGGAGTTCAAGGCTGGGATAGTTTTCACCTGAAGAGATTACGGTGTGCAAGTGCTTAAGGAGAGTCATCCAACTCCGATGTCTTCTTCTGTTCTCCCAACACCTACTGAAGGCACACAAAGGGACCGACACATTACCCAGTTTTACCCCTTTCCGGCAGCACCCATCCCCATGGCTATCAACCCAAACCAGATCCACTGCCCCAGAGTTGATTCTGACTCATAGCATCCCCTCAGGACAGAGTTTATCTGCCCGCTTTGGCTTCCAGGGCTGTACATCTTTCTGGGAGCAGCCAGTCTCAGTGGAGCAGCTGCTGGACTCAAATCTGTTAGCAGCTCATGTGTAATTCCCTAGAGTACCAGGGCTCCTAATCCCCTCTCGTGTCTTCCAAAGGTATCCCAGGGAGAGACCTCTTGGTCTTTGAGGCAAGAAAATGAACGTCCACCCCCATTAAGTGAAGGTTCATTTTCCTGCCTCAAAGACTCAGAGAGAGATCTTGCCCAAGAATAAAAGCGAAGTGGCCAAATACAAAAGAGGAAAATCCCAAGCAACACAGAGAGAGTTACCATCAAGTGCACTCCCACGCTTGGCGAGCCTCTGCACGTCAGAGAACAGTGCTCCCTGGGGCTTTCAGTGGTGGATTGTTCAGAAGTGCGTATTTGGTCCTTCTTCTCAGGCACCTACGGATGGACCCAAACCCCTGAACTTGCAGTTAGGGCTAAGCAAGCACATTCTTGGTTCGTACCACCAGGGACGACTCCCTCTATTGGCAGGGAGCAGCAGTCTAGCGTGCAGATTACTGGCCTTCAAGACCACCTGTCTACCAATCTAGCCCTCCTTCTCACCATTCCCATCCACTTTTATAACTCCTGGCTTACAGCTCAGTGCATCCTTACAACCCAGGGTTAGTCTGGGGATTAAGAAAAGGACTGGGAACATGAATTTGTATAGAAGTATCTGTGATGTAATCATTGCATTCTTGGGAAGTGGGGGCAGAATGGGAGTGAGGAAAAGAATGTGTACACACACATACACATATGTATACATGGAGAGAGAGAGAGAGAGAGCATGCCTGGAGATGACTATGTTAAAGACACAGGAGGATCCCAGTGGGAGAAGTGCAGGTCGCTATGCAGGGGAGGAGCACATGTCCTCAGATCCCCAAAGGAAGCCTGTGACAGAGGACTTTCCCCAGGGAATCTGTTTGGCTGAGGAAGGAGCAGCAGGGCCCCAGAATTTTCAGCCTGATCAGTAAATACTCCATGAGACTCACCTAAGATGCCACAGCTGCCCGTTCTCTCTGCCACCATACCCTCCCTACCAGTTTTCATTCCTGGGACCAGCCTCACCCTCGAGGCAGTGTGGTCTCTGGGAAGTGCGGGTCGGCAGAAGCATCTGGGTGAGATTCCGGGGCAGGAAAACACAAACCAGTTGTCACCAGCTGATTCCAACTCTTGGGGACCTCATGTGTGTCAGAGAGCTGTGCTCCATAGGGACTGCAGTGCTGAATCTGGGACAGTGGAGGTTGTTGCTGTTCAAGTCGGTCCTGAGCCACCGGGAACCCGGCCCGGTCCTGAGCCATCCTCACGATCGCTCCTAGGCCTGAGCCCGCTGATGCCGCCACCGTCTCCATCCTTCTCACTGATAGCCTTGCTCTTTTCCCTGCCCCTCTGCTTCCCCAAGCGGGATGTCCTGCTCCAGGTCTGGTCTCTCCTGACAACAAGTTCAAAGTATGCAAAGTGAAGTCTCGCCATTCTTGCCTCTAAGAAGCGCTCTGGCTGTACTTCTTCCAAGACAGATTTGTTTGTCCTTTCAGTAGTCCAGAGTCCAGCACCACAATTCAAAGTAGAAGTATGTCCCTGCCTACCCTGTAGACTTCGATCGCCATCATTTGGGTTAGCAGTTGAGCGCATTCTTGGTGTCTAACACCCACCCCCTATCCTACCGTCCAGGATTCTTTCTAGACCAGAGGAGGCCTCAGACCCAGACACTTGGTGATTGGGGCATCTACATGTCTCATGTTTAATTAGCAGGGAAGCTGGAGTTCTCAGTAATCAGGCACTTTCAGCTGGGGTGACCATGAAAAGGCTGCTCATACCTCAGACTGCCCGCTGGAGTTGGAGGGGGCTGGGTGTGTAGGTGATTGACAGCCCCTGTTCCTGTCCCTGAGGACTCTGCACAGCGTGTCCAACCTGCTCTTTTCAGGGCTGCTTCCTGCCAGTGGCTGAGCATGGCTGATGACTCCAACTCTACTTTGGGGACCCTCCATTGAGCTGGCCACGACTTTCCTAGAACCGTGTTGTAGTTGGAGGGTCTTCTAACCAATCCTCAGCTGACTGACCTGCAGAACAGTATGGAGACTCCCCCTGTCTCATTTGTGTCCTCTTCCGTCCACCAGGAAATCTCTTACACTCCACCATGTCTTAGCAACTGCTTCTCAGCAACCTTGAACTAGCACAGGTGACATCCGGAATGTTTCCGTAAACCAGGCTGAAAGGTGAGGTCTCGGAAGTGCCTTGCTCACCATCAGGAAGGCGAAGAGGACAGTGCTCTGAGGGAGCACTCCTGCCCCGAGTAGACTCACGCAGAGTAGCCTCGTGGAGACAAGGAGCCTTGCGACTACATCGGCAAAGCCACCACAGGGAGGGGAGGTGGGCGAGGTCCACAAGGACAGCAGAATTGATTCGTTTTTGGCATGTCCCCATCTAGGAGGATAACAAGACATTGAGACTTATTGCCAAACAATTAAGCAAGGAGTTAATTGTAAGAAGCACAGGGCTTATTTGGTCGTTTACAAAGAAGTCCTTCTCTCCTGTAGTGGAAAAGCGAACACGACGGAGGAGGAGCCGCAGGAAGTGGTAAAGTTGTAGAGGTCCTGTGGGAGTTCTGGGGGTGTAGTGGTTACTTGATGGGCTGTGTTCACATGGTTGGCAGTTCGAAACCACCAGCAGCTCCGTGAGAGAAAGAGACTGGGCTTTCTACTCTCATCAACAGTTACCAACAGGAGGGGTCACTGTGAGTCAGCATTGACTCAGTGGCAGTGAGCTTTTTGCATTTGTTTTTGGCGCAGACTGTTGTATTATGTGAAGATCAGGGCTTTGACAGGACAATCTGAAACCTGAAGTGTGGGATGGGAACATCTGGACGCATGCATGTGGTGCTGGTGGTGGTGGTGGGGAAGGTATATACCAACACCCAATGGGATGGCATCCCTTCTAGGAGGTGACTCTGTACCTCAGAGCTCATAGAAGCAACTCAACTCTCTTCAGTAAAGTTGGCACTTAGGGAGAGAATCCAAAATGGTGGACTAGGAAGCTGTACGACCAAGCTTGTATACCAGAGGGGCTGAGAAAGCAAATGAAACAGGCGATGCTCCTGGGACGCTGAGCTTACAGGAAAGGGTAAAGAAGTGACTCCAGTGCCGCTGAACAGAAGAAGCGGAATGAAAACAGAGAACAAGGAGACACAGGGACCCATACAGCATGATCCTTCTGAATTACTGTAACCAGATCAGGGCAAGAGCCAGATGACTGGCTGTGGGAGTTACACTATTTCTTGTCAACTTAGTAACAGAACAAAGGGGTGGAGTCTAGACTGTCCATCAGGTCACAGCCTGACAATCCCTCCTTTTGGGCGTGGCCTTCTCATGAGGAGCCTGGGAACTCTGTCTTGTAGCTACACATTCCTGTTGACAGGCCACATGGAGCCACGCTGATGGCAGCCAGAAGCCTGGAGCTGGAGGAGCCATGTGGAGACCCATGCCAGCACCACTGGATCCACAAGACTTGAATGTGCTGCGTGAATCTAAAATGGAATTTATGGACCAGAATCAGACATATAGGCTAATATTGGACTTATGGACTTGATCTGGACTGCTCTTTGATATAAAGCTCTCTTATACATACATCTGAGTGTCCCTGGATTTGTTTCTCTAGTCAACCCAGTATACCACACTGGCTCTGTTCACTTAGGATACACCAGCAACCACATTGTTGTCTGGTGACCAGAGAGGTGTGATCAACCCCTTTACACTGCACAACCTCCACCTGTATGCCAGGCATCCATGTCAGCTTCCCCAATGAGTATTCTGCCTGGCCGCCTTCCCTCTCTGTGTCCCATCCCCACCCCCACCCCTACTGTAGCCTGAGGCACCCTCCATTGCACCAGGGGCATGCGGTACACTCCTGTGCTAAGCAATAATTTATTGAGTTGAGGGCCCTTCCTTGGTACTTGGTATTGAACACCCTGTCCAGGGCTCTAGGGAGTGGTGCAAACCTGCAACCTCTTAGATGACCGACCCGACTGACGTCCAGCTCCTGATATCCATGCTCTGCATAATTGCTTCCCAGTGAAGGCTGGCTGGACTCTTGGACTCACTTCTAATGAGTAGAGTATAACAGACTGTTTAACAATTATAACGTTCAAGATGGCTTATAGCTTAGGTGTTTTCTTTCCTCATTTTTTTCTCCCAGTGCAGCTGTCATGGACACAAGTCTAGGCGATCCTGCTGGAGAAGCCATGCTGAGAAGTTCTGGAGCTTGCGGAGCCACGTGCAGGAGAATTGAGGCACTCCGGCTGACAGCCAGTACCAACTGCCTGCTATGCGAGTTAGCCTTCTCAGAACTTAGCCTCCAGCCCTCGGCAAGCCTTCCGATGACTGTAGGCCTAGCCAGTAACTTGCCCACAACCTCATGAGCGTCCCAATGGCCAACCAATCCTGCAAAGCCCCTTCTAAAATCCTGACTCACAGAAACTGGGAGGCAATGTTGATTGTTCTAAGTCAGCGGTTCTCAACCTTTGGGTCGTGACCCATTTGGGGGTCGAACGATCCTTTCACAAGGGTCACCCAATTCATAACAGTAGCAACATTACAGCTATGAAGTAGCAACAAAAATAATTTTATGGTTGGGGGGGTGGGTCACCACGACACGAGGAAGGTTGAGAACCACTTAAAATCTAAGCCAACAGCTGTGGGGAACTTGTTCCACAACAATAGCTAACAATTTCAATATCTCTTAGAAGCCTGGGGAAAGTGATTGCTCATGCTGAGTGTATTGGAAATGCCTGCTTTGCTTTGGAAGACAGCGGAGGAAAGAACAAAGAATTGGAAGGAAATGAGAATTCTGTAGTGGATATCTTATGTGAGGCCAAGGCCAGGGGAGGGACATGTTCCAGGAGACGGTCCAGAGGACACTTCATTGACTGGGGACTTGTGGGCGTTAAAGTGGCAGGTCCCTGAATCTTTTAAGAAGTTTAGTGGCGGCTAGCTCTGCAGGTTAGACAGGAGGGCACAGAACTGGGCTTGTTAATGTACATGGAGATAGCTCCACCTTCAAGTAACAGAAGCCAAGCCTGGCTTCTTGAAGCCAGGAGCCAGAAGGCTACAATTACCTAATTCACCAGGATGTTTGGAGGAGTACCTAAAAAGACTTGCCCTACAGGCAATTGTGATGTTAGCAGACAATGACATCTCTAGGAGCTAGGCAGATGGGCAACCCTCAAGGTGACCTGTAATATCTATAATAAGAATCATGCAAGAGTAGAGGGACAGGAGAGGGCAGTTGCATGGTCCTTTGCTTAGTCCCTGGAACAGTTCGGGGGTTCTCAGATGTAGAATCTGTTGGCTGAAGATGTAGATGAGCCCTTAAGAGAATGCACTCATGGGGGATCAGGGCCATTATTTGGGGTGCACCAAGTCAATTAACAAAGCATGGCACACAAAACCAGTATTCTAGATTTTACTTTGGTGAGTTGTGAAACTCTCTCTCTCCTCATCCAGAGGAAAAAAAGATTGATGAAAATTGAAAGATTTATGGAAACAAGTACAATGAACTAATGAACCATGCAGATGTCCGTCTCCCAAACTCTGAGACCAGAAGAGCTAGATAGTACCCAGTTACTACTACCAAGTGCTCTGAAAAGGATCACATTAGAAGGTTCTGCATAGAGTAGGAGAAAATATAGCGCAAAACTCAAAAATCATAAATGTGTTAGACCAAGTTGCCTAGAGAAACAAATCCAGTGACACTCATGTGTATATAAGAGCTTTCTATCCACAAGTAATTATATATGAAGTCATCCCAGTCCAATCCAACTCAAATCCTTAAGTCTGGTACTAGTCTATAAGCCCCTCTGCAATGAAGCAGAATGTAGGGCGATCACAGGCTGCTGGGGGCAGAGTTACGTGGCTCCAAGGTTGGAGGAAACACGGCGGGGCATTGGCAGGTCTCAGGGTCAGTGGCAGGGGCCCAGCAAGCAGGAAGGGGAAGGGGCAGAGAGAGGGGGGTTCCTAGTCCATCCGCGTCTTTCTCCCTCCCCCTCATAAGAAGGCCACACCCCCAAGGGGGCGCCCTCAGGCTGTGACCTGATCGATGGGCTGGACTTCATGCCTACATTTTCACACATCTTCCAGTTGACATGAAACATGTAGCTACCATAATAAGCGATTTGGCTTACTGGTCAGATAGAGATGTGGGATCTCCAAGACCAGGACCTTAGCCATCCTTACTGCTGGAATTGAACTCATCGCCAAGTGAGCAATCAATCCTTTAAACTCAAAGGGGCATTTACTGCAGGACAAATTTCAGATAGGAAAGGAGGAGGAGTGGAAACCCAGGGGGATAGAGGATGGGATTCTGAGGAGATTTCAATAAATGAGTTGAAACAAAATGTGTATGATTTGTTGAATGTGAAACAAATTGTTGAATGATTAATTAACCTAATTAATCAGCCTAATTCACAATAACTGTTTAAAAATAAAATAAAAAGAGAAAAGACCCAGCAATCCCATGATAAGAATATACTAGAACATTTACTCAGGTTGTTATACAGCAAGAAAAAGAGAATATCCATGTCTCAAAGACTCCAGATACAAGATGTGCAGTGGTGTGGTAGTTAGATAATCTGGTGTCAATTTGGGACTTGAGAGGATTAAGAGTGAGGGGGTGAAGTCTAGTCTGTCAAACTGTCAATCGGATCATAGCCAATGAGGCCTCTGTGTGGGCATGGCCTTCTCCTGAGAATTCTGGGAACTCCTGAATTTTCTCCTTGGAGGCAGGAGAGACACTCTCTCACCACTCACTCCTGGAGGGACGCTCTACTGACAAGACATATGGCACTATGCTGATAGACCCTGTGTCCTGGGAACTGTAGAAGCCATGTGGAGACCCCTGCCAGCACTGAGATGCTTACAACACCACTGGATTCACAAGACTTTCTACCCACTGACCTGTGATTGTCCTGCATTTGGTGTCATTGCATGTGTTTCATGAGTCTGAAGAGGACTTTATAGATTGGTATTGGACATATGGGCTAATATCGGACTTATGAACTTGATCTGGACTGGGCTGGGATGTTTTCTCAATATTTAATTGCTCTTGTATATAAACCTCTTTCTTAAACACATATGTGTGTGTGTGTGTGTGTGTGTGTGTGTGTCTATGAATTTGTTTCACTGGCCTACCCAGACTAACCTAAGTAGCATTGGTAAGAAAGCCCTCAAACATTATCAACATGTTCCTCCTGTTATAGAAGGGACATGTATGGACCAAGTTATAGATAGAATCGTAGCTAAAGTTTGGCTCATGATAAATTCACTGAGTGTATGGGTCCACCCAGTGGTCATTTCCTCAGTCTCTGAGTGTAAACTTGGGGTTGGTGGATTGAGCAGTTGAATTAACCCTCCCCTTGGGTCCTTGGCCTGGATGGAAAGAGCCATCATAATGGAGAGTGTCAAAGAGAAACCTCTAAAATGGTAGAACCACCTGTCTGGCTAAGATAATAAACAACAAATAATTCTCCATATTAAGGAGAAGGAGAATATTAATAGCACTATTTAGCACCTACAGTATTCATTGCGGGTGATCTCTCTTGCTTCTCTGTTGGATTGGCCTAGCAGGCTCCTGTGCAGGCTGGATGGATTCTGGGAACACCTGTAGACTACCCCAGACTCAACCAAGTCTGGTCCTGAAGGCCACGGCTGTGTTGGATGATGCACTTCTGCCAGAGTTGATTAATGAGGCCCACGGAACATGGAGGGGCGCTAGTGGCGCAGTGATGATGCTTTGGGCTGCTAACCGCAAGGTCCAGAGTTAGAAACCGCCAGCCACTCAAAGGGAAAAAGACAGCGCTTCCTACTCCCAGAGAGAGTGACAGTCTTAGACACTCACAAGGGCAGTTCTACTGTCTTACAGGGTTGCTATGAGTCGGCAACGATTTGATGGCAGTGAGTTTGGTTTTTTTGGTTTTAAGGGACATGGCATGTAGCTATTGATTTAACGATTATATATTTTTCTGTTTATAAAAAGGGGTAAAAAGGACCATTCATAATGGCATATGACAGAAAACATTATGCAGTGGGCCCTGTGCTATTTTCACACTCCTTCCCGCTATCATAATATCAAAGAACCCTGCACACCCTGCATAACCCATCAAACAACTCAAGGGTCCATTATACTGATGGCATCGCTCTGACCAGACAGCATGAGGCAGCGGTGGCTGCGACACGGGCAGCCTTGGTAAGGCAAAGTGCCCTCCATGATGATGATGTAGGATTTAGGGACCTGCCACTTCAGTGAAGATTCTAGGGACCCAATGATCACATCGATTCAAAACTATCTACTCAAAAGTAAAAAAAAAAAATTGCTGTGAGCTCCAGTGGGAGAATCACAAGGTAGCCTGTGTTTCTAGAACAAGTCCATGCCACCTGCAGCAGAGAAGTATACGCCTCTGGAGAAATAACTCCTGGGGTGTTACTGCGCCCTGGCAGAGGCAGAACCCTTACCTGTGGGCCCAAAGTGCCAATAAATTAGAGCTATTAGAAAGACCCATCCTGCGCTTCATCCATCAGATCGAAAAGTCACGGTGGGCCACAGGACATTGTAAATTTGAAATGTTACATCAGGACCCAGGTGGCCCAGATGACCTATCACAGGGACACACCTAAGTGTTCCTTTCTAGCTTGCCTATGTCATGTTTGGGTTCCTTGAACCCAGCTGAAGGAAGAGAAGGAAGTCATAATTCGATTCATGGGTGGATGGACCGGGTACTCAGGTGTAAGCCCCTTGAAGCCAGGGCCTTGAAAGACAGTGGGTAGAGAGGAAAACATTCCTAAGGAGTGGAGCTTGAAAGGGTACATCTGGTTCCTCATCTGGGTACAAGTGGTCCGAGGTGAGATTACGTGCATTGTTACCGCTGTGAGGTGCTGGCACGTTGGTACTGAATCATAGCAAGCCTGTGGGCGACAGGACAAAACACCGCCTGGTGCTGTGCCGGCCTCGCCATTAGTCTTACGTTTGAGCCAATGGTTGCAATCAGTCTCCTTGAGGTCTTCCTCTTTGTCACCGCCCCTCTACCTTACCAAGCATGATGCCCTTTTCCTGATAACATGCCCCCAAGCACATGCAACGGTTTCCTTCTTCTCCATTCCATGGTGCATGGAGTCACCATGCACTTAACAGCAGCTAACCATGTAAGATAAATCACTTCTTTCCTTGCTAAACAGCTCAAACCAAATCTGTGTGCTGTCTTCAATAACTCTACGAGGGGTGGGGAGGAGGTGGTGCTGGTGCATAAACCTCTACCCGGGTTTGTCTGTCTCTGATATCCCCACACTTTGAGATATACTGTACATATTTCTGCACGCTGTTTTAATTTTTGAAATGCTGTAAAATGTAACTTAGCAAACTTTAGAACAAATGGAAAAGAATCTCCCCAGTCTCTCTGGGATGGCCTGGCTGGTCTCTGGTGTTGTGTGGGTGGGAGAGAGACATGGATTGAGCTCCCAGCCCTCTCTCTCTCTCTGAGTAGACATAAGCCCTCCTTGTCTTAGGAATTCCTGGGGGACTTCTTCTGAAGATATCTACATTCTTCCACAGCTTTAGAGGAAGAAAAGATGCCCTCTTGCAGGCCCCGTGGACAAAGAGTGTGGGAAAACGGTCCCTTGAGGAAGAAAGTGCCTCTTCTCAGCCTACGCGATGTGGGGCCAATGTTGAAAAGAGAGCTTTAAAATTTGCCTGCCCCAAGGGGCACGAGGGTGGTTTCTGGGTTAACTGCCTGGGTGCCCGCAACACAGGAACAGAGGGGCCATTGTCTGGGCTCCCAGAGGAGACTCTGCACTGGTTTCAGGGCCTCACACAGCTCCCGCTGACCGCCAGGAGAGGGACACATGGAAAAAGGTTTAGGGGGCTGGCAGGCAAGCCTAGCCTGACACAATCTCACACACACACACACACACACACACACCACCCCACCTCACCCCCCTCTGTTCTGTCCTCCTGGCGGTTGGGCCTGAAGGTTGACCAGTGCTGGGGACTTGTCTTTGGGACCCCTGTTTCCAGTCTCTGTTCTCAGAGTCCCTGTCCCCCAGGCCACGAGGACAAGTAAAAATGCCAAGAAACTCAGACGCAGCGGCAGCTCCCAGGCAAAGACCACTGACTGCCACTTGCCCCCCAGGCTTCCCTAAAGACCGTCCATAAAGAACTGTGTGGCATGGGCAGTTTTCAGAACTTGCCCCCTCACCTTTTGCTTCACACGCCGCATCACTGTCCAGTTGAGGAGCCCTGGGGTTGTTCCACCACCATGTCTTGACCTCGGGCTCAACACGGCCTCAGATGACACTGCTCTGGTATTTTCTTGGCTGCGTTGGGTTATGTGGACCAACACTTCCCTCTGTTGCTGTTGTGCCAGGGCGACACAGCCGGGGCCTGCAAGAGGAAACGCCTGCTGCCCTTGTTCCAGGGCCTCGGGCGCATCAGGGTCATGGACACGGTGGTTCTCCAGTGTTACTGTATTCAGGAATCTCCGGGTGACTGTGCCTAAAGTCACCTATGAGGAATGAAGCCACCCATGGGATTGGTCCCTTAGAAATAGCTAAACTGGACAATTTTACATTCTAGATCTTTTACCACAATTCAAGAGAAGTAGTGCCTTAAAAAAAAGATAAAGGCATCCGTATTCCAGGGTTCTGATTTAGCGAGTCTGGGGTAGGGCCAAGGAACCTGCATTTAAAAAATGGTGGTGGTAAAATACCTATTTTTAAAATACCAGTTAAATGATTTTAAGTGCGCCCTTTTGTGGTGTTCATGACATTCCCTACGCTGTGCAAGGGAGGGCTGAGAGTGCTGATGGTGCAGAAGGCTCTTGCACAGGGCTGCTTCTGGTTAGCAGTTCAGGGCATGGCCCGCTAAGCCACCAGGGGTCCATGTCTAGTACAATTTAGACTCTGTGCGTTTGCTTAGTCGGGATATTTCACATAAGGTGGGGATCCTACACTATTCGTCCTTTTGCGTTTGACTAGCGTCGGTCAGTATGTTTTCATGGTTTATCAGTATCACCGCACGCAGTAGAATATATGGACAGGTCATAATCCATTGTATTTTATATCACATTTTATTTATCCACTCATCCGATGATGGCTACTGTGAATAATGCTGCCATGACTATGGGGCTAAGGGGTCAGGTGGAGTCTCTGCTTTGAATTTCTTGGGTATATATCTAAAAGTGGATTTGCTGGATCTTGTGGGAATTCTATACTTTTTCAGAAACCACTAAACTGGTTTCCATAGTGACTGCCCCGTTTCCCATTCCCATTGATAGTAGTTGGGAGCCTGCCTTTTAAACAATCACCCTACAGGCCTGAATGTAGGTAGTTTACAGATCACACCAAGTGTTAAAACAACCAAACCCTCTGTCAGCGAGTCCATTCAGGATTTCCAACGCTATAAATATTTGTGGTTCCACTTGGAACATCTGGTGGGTTTGAATCATGAGCTTTAAGTTAGCACCCCAGTGTGTTAACCATTGCCTCACCTCCCACTCTGAAACCCCCCACCATCAAGTCCACTCTGACTCATAGCAGCCCTACTGGACAGGGTCGAACCAGCCCTGTGGGTCCCAAAGCAGCAACTCTTTACGGGAGTAGAAAGACTCCTCTTTTTCCTGTGGAGCAGCTGGTGGTTTTGAACTATGGACCTTGTGGTGAGCAGCTCAACATGTAACTGCTACACTACCAGGTTATTATTATGAACAACCTCAAACCAAACCTATCGAGTCAATTCCAAATTCCCCCAAATACCCAGAAGTATTTTTCTCAAAACTATGTATTTAAATTTTTTACAAAACAACCCTATCACCTTCAAAGTACTACTCTCCATTACACTGCATACATTTGTCAAATCTGTGATTCCAGTCTTGGGAAACATTTTTCAAACTCATCTGTTTGGATAGCTGACAGCACCTCCCTCTTTTTTTTTTCTTCACCTCTTCTAAATCCTCAAATCGCTGTCCTTTCATGTCCCTCTTCATTCATGGAAACAAAAAGAAGTCGCAGAGTGAGGTCAGGTGAGTAAGGTGTGTGGGGCAAGAGAGGCGTGTTGGTTTTTGCCCAGAACTGGCGCACTGAAAGGGCTGAGTGAGCAGGTGCATTGTCGTGGTGTCAAAACCAGTCCCGTCTACCACAAATGAGGCCTTTTTTGTTGCATGCTGTTACGCAATCTTTTCAGAATCTCTAAATAGAAAGCTTGATTGACAGTCTGACTTGGTGGAAGGAACTCCAAATGCAGTATCCCCCTCACATCAAAAAACAAAACAAATGAGCACTGGTTTGGGGGGGGGTACCCCTTGTAGTGACTTCACAGGATGATCCCTTGGCGCTTCCAAGACTGGAAAGCTTTACAAGAGCAGGCGGCTTCTTCTTTCTTCCGTGGAGCTGTTAGTGGGTTCAAACTGCTGACCTTGTGCTTAGCAACCCAATGCCACTATAGTAACCCCCTCTGCCAGTAAGGCCCCACACCTGAATCCCACCCTCTGCTGTCAAGCCAATCTGACTCGCAACAACCCTACACAGGGCTTCTGAGGCTTGTCAATCTTTGCGGGAGCAGACAGCTTCCTCTCCGTCCAAGGAGCCACAGGACATGTGCCCCACCAGCCTTTGCTTAGCAGCTCAGTGCTTCCCTGACAGCGCCACTGGAGCGTCGTCCACACCTGAGCTGTGAGTCCGAAACAGCTTGCTAGCAGTGCTTGAGTCTGAGTCTCATCCAAACCAAGCTCACTGCCCTATAGGGCAGGGTCAAGAGCTGCCCCAGTGGATGATAATAAAGATGGTAATGCTTGTCTTTCTCCCACAGGGTGGCTGGTCCTTTTGGATGGATGGCCTAGTGGTTAGCAGCCCAACAGGTAAGCAGTACTTCAGAGAGGCCTGCCCTGCCCGTAACCTACCCTGTCGATGAATCCAGCACACACCAAGTGTGGGACTCACGCTGCACTGCTTACCTCATCCAGGAAAAGTCAGCCAAGCTTTCACTTCTGCAGACGTGCAGGGCTTGTCGTGGGTCAATGGTTGGCTGCTAATGACAAGGTCAGGCTGCTCCCCAGGAGACACAAGAGGCTGGCTGCTCCAGGGCAGACTCCCAGCCCCCGAATCCTGCTGTCCTGAAGGGGTACTGCGAGTCAGCATTGCATTGGGGGAGCGGTGAGTTTGCTCTGGTTCGGGCTCTGGTTTCCTTTTCTGAGGGCTTCTTCCCCTTCTGCGGCTCTCGTCACAGCCCGAGAATCCCCGGCTATCATCGCCAGCAAGTCCCAGCAGAGAAAGCTCGGAGCAAAACCCTCGTGTGGCCCAACAGCTGAGACCCTTAAATAAAAATGACAGCGGAGATGGCATGCAGGGCTGTCATCCTTTCATAGAGCTGCTCTCTCTCCCCTGGGCCCACAGGGAACCCCCCACCCCACCTCCCCACCCCCGTGAAGGTGGCCTCTCGGAGCTCCCAATTGGCGGGACACGGTTCCATCCTGTGCTGTTTCTTCCAGAGCTGGTGAGGCTGAGGCAGCAGCTGTCTGCTCATCTGTCACCCAGGAGCCAGTGCGGCTGGAACACATCTCGAACAGGATGCACATCATGCCCAGATGGGCTCCTTGGTGCGAGGTGCCAGCTTGGTGCAGCGACTAGGAGAGAGTCCCGTTGGCAGGACTCTGCACCTGCTCGAGGTGATGGAGACTTCAGGCCCGCGGATGCTCCCTGACGCAGACAAGCACTCTGGGGAACTCGGCAGCCTCAGCCCCCGCCCTGATGCCTCAGTCAACGGCACCGCCCAAGGTCAGACTTGTTGGGATAGGCTGCTTCTCAGGGGGAACCAGATGGCTTCTTTCTGAGTTTATGTCAAAGCAAAAAACCAAACCAAACCAAAACTATTCAAACTAATGTAACCCTTATGTTCCCATCTTCAAAGACAAGCCGACATCATGGTCTGGTCTTAAGCAGCGACCCTGGTCCCCAGTTCCAATGGGCGCCATGAGGAAAGGGGAGTGACATTAACCACTGCTCTGTTTCATTTACCCAACAGTCACCAGTCAGTCATTTACCCACCAATGTCGCCATGAACCTGAACCGACTTGATGCCAGGGAGTCTGCTTTCTGTTTGTTTCGGACTAGCGGACTGACACAATCCAAGTGAAGGGTGGGGGTCATACAGTGCTGCACTTGGCAAGCTATCTTCTCCTTCCACACTCACCGAACTGTGCGAGTTGTGATTGCTGTTGTGAATTGCTGTCCTGTTGGCTCCGACTCCGGTGACCTTGTGTACAATGACTCACATGTTGCCCATTGTACAGAGGATGTGGCAGGGGCACTTGCCGTCTACCTTCACAAGCGAGCAGGAGGATCAAGACGAAGACGAACGTCAGCCACCGAGGCTTGTTCCTGCGAGGCGGACCTCAGACATGCCTTCACCTGCCAACCTTGTCTGCCACCCACGGGACCTCTCTGCACCTCTCCTGGGTTGTACAGTTTGTTGTGACGACCGCCCGGAACTCGCAGTCGATAGTCACGCTGATGAGGTTTATGAGGGAAGTTACAAGCTACAATTTAGGATTCGAAAAGACTTTTTTGCAGTTGACAGCTCTTGGAACACCCTAGGAGACAGTTCCACTGTCCTGTGTCCTTGGAAGCTGCTATCAGTCAAACTTGCCTTGCCCGCGTGCGTTTGGTTAAGAGCTACGTGATCAATCTCTGTTAAAGGGAATTCTAAGAAGTCGCAGGACTGGTCTCCAGTAGGCTGCATGGCACATGTGGACACTCAGTTCATGTTTGTCGCACTGACCAGAGGAGACCGCCTATGCCACAGGTACTGAGGCACGAGCAAGGAAGACAGTGACCTTGATATTTTAGACAAAAAAAAAAAAATGCAGCCAAGCTCCCTTGTCACAGAGTCAACTCTCCCTCATGAGGACCGCCTGTCCCACAGAGCAGAACTGCCCTATAGGCTTTGCATGGCAGTCATCCCTTATGGAATTGGACAATCACGCCTTTCTCTATGGTGCAGTGCCCCGGGGTGGCTTCGAACTGCCAACCTTTCAATAGTAGGGGATTGTGACTTGTTTGTGGCATCCAGGGACCCCTGATACTTTACACCAGGAAGGGAACACGCCCTCATGGACAGCACTTGAGCAACGCTTGACTGAACTACATTGGTAAGTCTGCGGGGGCTTCAAAATGCTTGTGGAAGACATCCATTGTCTCTTAATTCCACTTGTCCATGAACTCTCTGAAGCCCCCTTGGATCCATTGTGGCTCGCTTGCAGGGCACATCTCCCCTGCCACACAAGACACACTGGGGTACCCATATCCAAGGATGCTCAAGTCTCTCAGATCCAATGGTGTTGTATTTGCATGTAACGTATGCACATCCTCCTACACACTTTAAATAACCTCAGATTACTTACAAGAACTAAGACAACCTACATACACTGCAAAGAACACTTCATACCCTCTCTTAGCCTCTGAGCGGTGGCTTTGACCCCTTCATTGCTCCGCTTCCTCCTGAATATTTTGGATCATCAGCTGATTGAGTCCTTAGAGATGGGGCCCTTGGATACTTTGAGAATATGGTGTGGAATTCCAGATCCAATAGGAAACAAAGGTCAGTTGTTAGAAACCAGAGGCCCGCATGTTCTAAAACTTTAATTTGTGGCCATATTTAAAAACGAAGACATTTCAAATTTAAAATAAATCCTGTACACACACACACACACACACACTCTGGGAAGGCTGGGATTTTATTTCCTGGTAGGACTAACTGTCTGGGTTTTAGTGTGAAGGGCTACCTATAGACTGGCCACTTGCTCCAGGACCACCTGCTTTGCCCCTGGCCTGCTTCCCATGACAGGCATTTGAGCTTTTGACCTCTGCTCCAGATGAGACTACTTCAACACCAATATAAATTATCCTTCTCCACGGCTCTCTGATGCTCAGGCACCTGTACGACCGCCTCATATTTGCATCATCAAGTCCAACCTTCACTCTCTCCCAAATGGGGGACACACTCCGCCTCAGTTCCCAGGACTCCCCATTCATGCTCCCTGACAGGGTGCTCTCCATCCCTTAACCCCCCACCGGGGGCTGGAATGACATGGCTTCTCGCTCCCTGTGGTCACCTGAAGCCCCCCTGTCAAGGCTTCATTCTGATCTCCATCTTCTTCCACACTCTCCAGCCACAGGGCGGTCCCTTGTACTGCACATGGCGTGGGGCAACAGTTCTTGAAGTGTCAGGCGGGTATCCTCAGCCTGTGCCCTGCCTGCCTCCTCAGATCTGTCCTTGTCCACTCCT
>NW_022111372.1:92901789-92903221 GCF_000313985.2 Echinops telfairi
TGTCCTGCTTTGTCCGATAGGGTGGCTATGAATCAGAACAGATGCAGTGGCAGTACATTTGAGGGTTTTTTTGGGGAATTTTACTTCAATGGCCCTCCATGTCTGCTTATATTTCTGCTAGTTTATTCCAACTGACATACTTATTCATATACTTGGAAATCTGTTCTTGCAATATTTCTACTGATTTTTAAATGAGGCCTTAAGTTTTGCACAAATTGATCAAACAGTCGATTGCCTCATCTGGTGACCAGACAGTGCTGATGACTGTCGCAGTGTGGCTCCAGCATCTTCTGCAGTGGCTGTTCTCCGGCACAGTCTGTGTTGTATTGCTCACTGGAGTGCGTTCATTTTATCTGCGTGCTGGCCACCGATGGAGAGGCTTAGGCACACTCTTGTCTTTGGGGTTCTCTCACCACATCTGAGAGCATTCATCCTTCACTCAAGCATCCAGCGATCCCATTCACCCCTGCACAGGTTTCTTGCTGTAGTGGCTCATCTTGACTTGTATGAAATGCTTCTGATCACTTGGGCAGAGAATTTTGCAACAGGCACGTTAGTTTCATCATGGTGGTTAATCTCAATTTTGCAGGCAGGGGTAAAAAAATCAAGACAGATTTAAAATACTAAGATCAACACCTACCCTTCTACACCGCTTCCTAGGAGGTAGGCGCTGAGCTCAACGTTTGACATGCCTCATTGTATTTCTCCTAACAGCTCTTTGTTTGTTTCCTAAACCCCAAACCAAGCCCATTACCATCCAGTTGACTCTGACTCGTGTTGTTGTTATTAGGGGCCATGCAGTCAGTTCGAACTCACAGGGACCCATGTAGCACAGAGCAAGCCACTGCCCGGTCCTTTGCCCTCCCAATTGTCAGGTTTGAGCCCACTGTTTCAGCCACGGTGTCAATCCATCTTGTCAAGAGGCTTACTCTTTTTGTTGCTGCCCCTCTGCTTGACCAAACATGATACCCTTTTCCAGGGACGGGTCTCTTCCTGATACGATGTCCTATTCTGACTCATAGTTTTATAGAGGGTTTCCAAGACTACACCTCTTTACAGGAGCAGACAGCCTCATCTTTCTCCAGAGGGCTGGCTGATGGGTTTGAACCTCTGACCTTGTTAACAGCCCAACACTTGTCCCACAGCACCATCAGAGTAATTTATTTTCTGGGCATGCTGTCACAGAGTACCACGATCTGGGTGGCTAAAAACAAGACAAATGAAATGTCTTGCAATTTTGGAGGCGTGAAATCCAAATTTGGCCTATCAGTAGGGCCATGCTCTCCCCCCCCACCCCACCCCCCACCACCGGAGGCTTGAGAGAAAGTCCCTTTCTTGTTTTTTCCAGCTTTTGGAAGCTCTGGGTATTCCCCAATCTGTGGCAGCATATTTCCAACCTCGGCCTCCATCTTCCCATGGGGGTGTTCCTGCT
>NW_022111372.1:92903575-92905192 GCF_000313985.2 Echinops telfairi
TACCCTCCTGGTATTACTACTCTCATTATTGGTCCTGAGGGGTTTATCCTGGATTCCCTGTGTTTCCAGCTTTATCTATACCAGTGTACATGCTCTGATCTAGCCGGATTTGTAAGGTAGAATTGGGGTCATGAGAGTGGGGGGAGGAAGCATTAAAGAACTAGAGGAACATTGTGTGTTTCGTCAGTGCTACCCTGCACCTTGACTGGCTCGTCTCTTCCTTGTGACCCTTCTGCAAGGGGATGTCCAGTTGTGTACAGATGGGCTTTGGGTTTCCACTCTGCCCTCCCCCTCATTCACTCGATATGAGGATGCTTATCTTTTTATAAGGCTATCAGCCATATTGGGTTAGGGTTCAAGCTACACCACTATGACCTCATGTTATGTAACGAATTCCATCTGCAAAGACCCTATTGCCAAATAAGGTCACATTTACAGGTTCCAGAAGCTAGAACTTCGAGATTTCTGTGAGGGGACACAATTCACCCCACAACAAGCCCTACGAGGCAGGTACTATTCTGGTGGTCAGTTTAGAGGCGAGGTAAGGAGATGCTGAGAATTTAAGTAACGGTGACCCAGGTCACCCAGCTAACAACCAGCAGCTCTGCGAGTTCGGCTCCTAACGTGGTCTGTTTTCTGACAGACACTGATCTCCTAAGCTCCCTGCTCCATTGTTTGAGGTTGGTCTTGCTTCAGAGTCTGCAAGATATGGACCACAGACCTTCTCTTGATGGAGAAGACAAAAATATTGGTAGTTGTGGAACTGCCTCTGCTGAAGAGCCACGATGTCTCAGATGGGGGACTCTCAGAACTCTTTAGGAGCTTGAATCAGGAGGCCCAGCCAGTGCCAGGGCGTCAAGTTGAGGCCAACGTGCAAGGGGCTTAGGAAATGGGAGTGGGGAATGTGGATACAGGAGTGAAGACAATTCCTTCCAGAAGAGGGAAGAAGATGGGGAGGGCAGCAGCCTAAAGGAGGGGTCCCCTCAAGCTGAAGAGAAGTCTTGTGCTTTTGCTTTGTAATTGTGTTTTGCTTTAAACAACGGATCGTGTGGTATGCTGGTGGGGGAAAAACCTTTGTGGGGTCAAGGATCCAGGATATTAGATTATCAAGGACTCCAAACAGTCAGGACTGAAAGGTCATGGAAGTCCGTGTGGGAGAAGAGGTTTCTGGGACTGATTCCAAAGCCTATTGTCCCTACGTCTATGGCTTCCTTTATTGCCTCCCACAGCCACAGCCTGGTCATTAATGACTAAGTGTTTCTGTTGTTGTTAGGTACCTCCAATTTGGTTCCACCAATAGTGAACTTCTGTAAAGCAGACTGAAACACTGCCCAGTCCTGCACCGTCTCCCAGCAACGGTTATGCTTTTGTAGCCTAACTCTGAGCCGAGTGAGTGTAGCAACCACGGTGCCAAGCCATCTCATCCAAGCTCTCCTTTTCTGCAACCCTTCTAGTTTTCAAACATGCTGTCCTTTTCCAGGGGCAGGCCTCTCCTGTAACAGGCTCCTAAGTATGTGAGCTCACCATCCTCGCTTCTAAGGAGCATTCTCAGAGTCCACGGTATAACCTGATATAACCCCTTTTAGCCTTCAGAGAGCTATTTCTGGCCCATACCTG
>NW_022111372.1:92905960-92908988 GCF_000313985.2 Echinops telfairi
CCATCCATCCACTATGGGTCAGAACTGACTTGATGGCTCCTAACAACAACAACTAACCCGATGCCACGTCTTCATCAATCCAGTCCAGGCTCTCGGATGACTTGTTCACTGGCAGATTGAGTACGTATGGTGAGAAAACCCTGACACACACCTTTCTTGGCTTGAAACCTCGCAGTGTTCTCTTGCTGGGCTCTAACAATGATCATGTCAAGGTTCTACATGATCAGAATGAAGTATTCTGGAATTCCAGCTCTTCTTAAGGCGATCTATAGTTTGTGATGGTCCACATATTTGAATGTCGTTCCATAGTCAATGAAACACAAGCAAACTTTTTTTTTTTTTTTTGGTATTCTCTGCTTTCAGACAAGATCCATCTGACACCGCCAATGATATCCCTTGTGCCAGGTCCTCTTCTGAATCCAGTCTGAACTTTGGGAAGCTCCCCATGGATGGAGTGCTGCAATAGTTGTTGAATGATCTTCAGTAAAAATGTCTTTGCAGGTTATACTCATGGTATTGTTCTATAATCTGAGCATTCTGTTGGGTCACCTGTCTTTGGAATGGGAACAGATATGGATCTCTTCTAGTCCTTCATGGAGTAGGTCTTTACTCCATCGTTTCCTCCCTTTGCTTCAGCTACGCTATGACCAAGAGCAAGGGTCAGGGTCTCTTCTGACATCACTGGGATGGTTTCTTTCGTTCCTGTCTTTGTAATGGCCTTTTTGTTCATGAATGATACTCTTGATTCAGCACACAGCTCATCAGCTCTTCCGTCATTAGTGTTCAATGAGTCTATTCTTGACATGTTTGCTGAGTTCATATGGGACATACTCAAGATTGTACTTCGGCTCTAGTAAACGTTTAACATTTTTCTTCAATTTTGTCCTAAACGAACATACGAGCGATCGATGCTTTATCCCAGGCAGCCCCAGTCCTGCTTCCACAGCTGGTGTTGACCTTCTCCCTCGCTTCCTCCCACAGATGGAGTCCATTTAACCCCTATGTGGTCCCTCGGGTGAGTCCGCATGTCCAGTTGCCAATTATGTTGCCAAGAAAAGATATTTGCAATAAAAAAAGCATTGGTCTTACAAAAGTCTGTCACCAGCCTTGTATTTATCGCCAAGGCCATATTTTCCAACTATTGTTCCTTCCTTTTTGTCTCCAACTTTCACATTCCAAATGCCAATAATTATCAATACATCTCAATTGCTTGATCAACTTCAGACTAAAGATTTGGGAAATTCTTCAATTTCTTCATCATTAGCTTTAGTGGTTGTTGCATCAGTTTGAATAATAGTTATATAATCTGAAAAAAATCTGGATTTCCTTGTATGCATATTGATATTCTCCTATTACAGACAGCGTTGTACTTCAAGATAGACCTTTTTTCCCGCCCTTTTCCTTCCAAGATAGATCCTGGAGTGCTTTTTAATGATGGATATGATGCCGTCGCACATAAAAGTTGTCATCCCTGGTATAGTGAGCCATATGCTTGCTGGAGTAAAAATGGCCAGTATAGTCCATTTTAATTCAATAAGGATTAGGACACTGATCTTTATGTGTTGCAGTTCATTTTTGATGATTTCCAGTTTTCCTAGATTCATACTTCACACATTGCATGTTCTGAATATTTATGGGTGTTTGCAGCTGTTTCATCGTTTTGAGTGGTCCCCGTCAGTGAATGAAGGTCTCACAAGCTTTACTTCACCCACATCTTATTGCCGACTTTCCCTTGAGAAGAGAGCTTTGCCCCCGTCAGATCGGATTGCCTGCCAAGCCCAAGGGCTCATTCTCTCTAATACATGATATATATCATATATATGTATATGGCAAGGTTTCACTTCGACTCATAAGGATTTAACCAACTAATCTCTAAGACCGCTCTCACCAGCCTGCCCCGGGTCCTTGAAAGAGTCCTCCGTGTGGATTATCTTCCTAGAAAGCACTGTTATAATATCCAAAGGTCCTTGAAAGGACACTTTCTCATCTTTCTTGCCCAGTATTCTTTTGGTTCAGCCTTGCTTTTCAGCAAAAGCAGCTCAGCCGAGGGCAGGACTTTAAGGAGTTGGGGCTAAAAGAGAAGAGTTTTAAGGTGGGAGGTTGGGAGAAAGTGGTCCTGATGATAATCATTCACTGGATTGTAGAATGCATTTTGAGAAAAATCAGAATATACTTTAAGTTCCCATCCAACCTGTTGGGGAGCCCCTCTGGGTCCTCAGTTACAGGGGAGAGTGAGAAAGGTGGCCCTCCTTGGGGAGCTGCTGGAGGGCGGGGTGGAGAGGAGTCTGTCAGGGTCTTTCAGCATTGCCTTCAAGTGACAGTCCCCTGGCCTTAGGCCTTCTCCGTGGGTGTAATAATACAAGAAACCGTTATTATTAGTGTCTGTGAATCAGAGACACTGGCTTGTGTGGAAAACCTTCTTCAGACCTTTCCTTTCCTGAGCTGGTGGGAGGGAGGCCCCCGCAGGCTGTCTCCTGTGGAGGGTGGGTGTGAGGATGGGCAAAGGGCCAGCCTTGTGCTTTCCATTGGCACCTCTTCCGCCATCCGACCTGGGAAAGGAGGCGTGTTGGCCCCAGAAAGCAGCATTGTAAATGTCGCTCACTAACGAGAGAGAGAGAGAGAAAAAGAGAGAGAGAGAGAGAATTGTTCAAGGCGCACAGGAAAGGCCGTCTTCAGAAATGGCGAGGGAGAAAGGACTCAGTAGGATTTGCAAGCATCTCCAGGCGTAACAGGTACTATTTTTATCAAATACGAAATCTGTCTGGGGTCATGCTTCCAGCCTCTCTATTATTAGGCAGATCAGGACAAGTGTACATTGGATCCCTCTGACTTGGCCTCTCCCTCCTCACTGTGGGTGCACTTGGTGGGGGTGGCAGGCTGGGGACCTGGTCCTTTGGGTGGAAGTAATGTGACAGGGAAGCAGCAGGCATCTGCAAACTCGCCTGGTGACAAAGCGCCTCAGAAATGCGCTCTGCTCCCAAATGTGGCGAAGAAAGCTGATGGCGCCCAGCTATAAAAAGGTATAGCA
>NW_022111372.1:92911213-92915281 GCF_000313985.2 Echinops telfairi
GCTTTACACAATTGATGTGTGTATGGATTGGGATAACAGTTGTATGAGCCCCTAATAAAATGTTAAAAAAGAAAAAAAAATACTTGGTATCACAGGGGAAGGTGGTAGGGGAGAATGGGGGAATCCACAACAAGGGTCAACATATAACCCCCTCCCAGGAGGACGAACAACAGAAAAGTGGGTGAAAGGTGACAGAGGATATGAAACTTAGAATCTATAACTTATCAAGGGTTATGAGGGAGGGAGAGGGAAAAATGAGGATGTGATACCAAGGGCTCAAGTAGAAAGTGTTTTGAAAATGATGAGGGCAACATATGTACAAATGTTCTTGACACAATGGAGGAATGTATGGATTGTGATAAGAGATGTAAGAGCCCCCAATAAAAGTATTTAATTTTTTAAAAACTTGGTAAACTTGATGGGGGTGGGAGCGGCGGGAGTGGTGGTGGTGAGAAATACTGGCGTTAGCCGTGCTGCCCGGTAAGGAGTCTCTAATTTAAGTAAACTTCTCTCGTGGCGCCCTTGTCTTCGGACAGTCCCTCTTTCTCTGGGCGAGGTAAGAGCTCGCATTGGGATCAGTCGGTGGCAGGTAGTGGACCGGTTGCTGAGCCGTCATGAGAAAGCGTGGAGGAAAGGGGTTTTCCGAAATGTTGGTATGATGACTGGGCTCCTCCGCGGCTCCCACTGGGGTATATTTAAACAACTGTGGTGAAGATATAAATTGATTTCAACAGTGTTCTTCTTTTGTATGTGGGAAGTGAGACTTACTTGAGACGGCTGGACTACCTGGAGGCCAGGTTAGTGGAGGAGCACTTCCCTGCACCCCGCTGCTACCACACACGGTGGCTGGACCAGATATTTCAGACGAATGGGCTGTGCGCTGGGTGTCACCTGAGGCTCTTTTTTTTTAGTTTCCCCAACCAATATTTTAAATGTTAATTTTCACCTTTTAAAAGACTGCATTTCTTACTTTTCCTGAAAAAGGTGAACATTTTAGCAACACTGCATTACCGTAAGGCAAAGCTAAGCACAGGCTCGCTAACACTCAAACCAAAAACCCCAAACTCACTTCAATCACCTGTATCAACGCTGACTCACAGTGACGCTGCACATGGACTTTGCCTTCTCACCGTCATCCAGAGCCTTCTGCAAACTGAGGTGCTCAGGATGTAAGCTCGAGTGCATGCCTAAGCGCTCAGCTGCTAACCAAGAGGTTGGCAGTTCAAACCCACCAGCTGATCCGCAGGAGAAAGATAGGGCTGTCTGTTTTCAGAAAACTACAGTTTGGGGGACCCTAGGAGAGAGTTCTCCTCTATCCTATAGAGCCACTGTGAGTTAGAATCAACTTGACAGAAATATTTTCCCCCCAGTTTTTGTTTGGTACCAGCTGTGTGACACAGAAGCCCTGGTGGCTTAATGGGTCATGGATTAGGCAGCTAACCGAAGGTCTGCAGTTCAAAAGCAACTGGCCACTCTGAGGGCGGAAGATGAGTCTGTCTCCTCCCGTAGAAGTCACAGCCGTGGAGCCCATAGGGACCAGTTCCACCTTACCCGACAGGTGGCAGTGACTTGATGGCCGTGGGTGTCTGCGTGCGAGCTGGATTTTAAGGCTTCTGCAGCTGTTTGGGCCATTTTAAAAAGAAGCATTTCTTTGTCTGATCTTCCTCCACAGGTACATATCACTGGTTTTGCTTCTCTGGAGAACCGAGGTAATACAGTCTGGTAGTGGCGGACTGGATGACTTTGACCTATTCTTCTACTGAGGCCAGACAGCATGGACAAGTAAAATCTGCTCAAAGGTATCCAAGAGTTAGAAGGCAGTGAAGAATCCCCGAAGTAAGATCTGGGGAGAGAGACAGGTGTTCAGGGAAGCAAGTCCAATCGCAGGGTCAACAATCAACACCCATCGAAACAGCAGTCGAGAATTCAAATGATACATTGCATTGGGCTAATCTGCTCTAAACGACCCCTTTCAGGTTCTAAGAAGTAAAGATGTCACTTTGATGGCTAAGGTATGCTCCATCCAAGCAAGGGTCATTTCAACCATTTCATACTTGTGAAAGTGGAACAGAGAAAAAGGAGATAGAAGAATCGATGCATGTAAATTGTGCTGTTGAGGAAGACAATGACCCTTGGCTGGACTGCCAGATGAACAACCGAGTCTTAGAGGAAATGAAACTGGAATATCCCTTAGAAAAGAGAATGGCACAATACATGTGCTTAGTTTGTACCTGCTCTCAGGCAAGACTAAGCCTTAGAAATGGACACCATATTTAGTCAACTAAAATGAGGGAAGCTTCCATCATAGAAATTGACACAATAACTACAATGGGCTCAAAGGCTGTCAGGATCATGAAGATGGTGCTGGAACTGACGAGAATTCATTCCGGTATACATAAGGTTTTCATGAATCAAATGGCAACTAACAACAGCAATAGCACTCCTGAGTAGATATTGGACTGCTAACTCCAAGGTTGTCAGTTCAAACCACCAGTGGCTCTGAGGGAGAAAAGCAAGGCTGTCTGCACCAGTAAAGATTTACAGCCTCAGAAACCCATGAGTTGGAATTGACTCGAAGGCAGTTGCTTCAACGACAGCAAAGTACTCAAAGAAAATAAATGCTAACCTTGAGTTCTATAACCAGTCAACATAGCCTTCAACAATACAGGTGAAAGTAAGATAGTTTCAGAATTCTTTAACAGGAGGAAGTATGAAAAAGTATTTTTCAAGCTGCAAGAAAATGACTTGCGGTGTTCAAGACTAGATGCATGAGGAATGAAAAAAGCAATGTAAAGACTAATTTGAGGGGAGATTCATCTGAACTATATGACAAGTCCATAAAAGTCAAAATGGGTAAAAATGGAATTAAAATATTCTAAGGTCCTTGTATTGTCAGGAAAGAAGATAAAAGTACTGCTTAACATTAGACTTTGGTAGTCAGAGATGCATACCAGGAACCCTAGGGAAACTTCAAAAGATGGTAACAAAGTATGCATGTCTCCAGGTACTAGAAGGATAATCAGAATATCCAACCATATCAACAGCAGGAAGAAAGGAGGAGGAAGAGAACATAGAGTATTTGGGACAAAAGAAAGTTCTTAATGGTAGATTACAATCCATTTGATGAAAAATCAGAGATTATTATTAGATTGGATTTTTAAAAATCTATTATTGTGTCTAAGAAGCATATCTAACATGTTAGTATTAAAAGACACTGAAAATGAATGTGTGGAAAAATAAACCATGAAAATATTACCCCCAAATCTATTAATATTAATAGCATCTAATATTAATATGAGACAAAGTACACTTTAAGCCAAACTATTAAAGATGAAGAAGGATACATCCTAATGACAAAAAAGATCAATTCCCTCAAAAGATATAGTAACTAGAAAACTTTATAGTACAGTTTAGCTTCAAAACTATGAAAATAAAATGGACAAAACCACAAGAAGAAATGAGTAATTAAATCAGTAAGGATATAAGCTATTTGCACATGATTAGCAAACTTGACTTAGCAGATATACACAAAACATTGCACCAGCAATTAAACACACAAATATGTTCATTTAAATTGTTCCCACTATGATAAACAATGTTTCAATGAACATTCTTGTCTTTCTATATATTTTTATATCTATCTTCCACAGAAAATGAAAAGTTTTGTTACTAATTTCATAGTAGATTATTTAGGCTTAGAGATGAGCATGCTCAAGAAGTTGAGCGGAAGTGGTGTTTCTGGCTAGGGCATGCTGATATGCTACAGCTATTTATTGAATGAATGAATTAATCCCATATCTACTTTTAAACAGGATTCAAGGAGAAACTATCTTAAACAAGATTCCTCAGTCTTTGCATTTTAGACACCTGGGACTAGATAATTCTTTGCTGTGAGGTGCTGCCTGATGTACTGTAGGATATTTAACAACATTCCTGGCTTCTACATGTAATACCTGGCTTCTACATGTAAAACCAAGACTGTTTTCAGACATTGAAAAATGTCCCCCGGGGCAGAAGCACATTGTATTTGTATAAAAGTTCTTAATAAAAACAACTGGCTTAAAAAAA
>NW_022111372.1:92916655-92922961 GCF_000313985.2 Echinops telfairi
CACCAGGGCTAGCAGGTGTTGTGAGAATGATGAAGCCAACATATGTACTAATGTGCTGGACACAAATGACGTATGTACAGATTGTGATGAGTTGTATGAGCCCCTAATAAAATGATTATTTAATTTTAAAAAATGCCTCCCCATCCTTCCCATGACTCTCCTTCCTGGCTATTCACAGCCTCCCTGGAAGGTTCCTGCACCTTATTCTTGGTTCAGATTTCAGGTCTGATGGCATATTGGATAGACTGTTGGGGTGCCAAGCACAAGGTTATCAGTTCAAACCGACCCGCCCCTAAGTGGGAGAAAGATGAGGCTTTCAGCTTCTACAGATTTACAGCCTCAGAAACCCACAGGGGCAATTCTATCAGTCCTCTGGGGTCACCACAAGTAAGGATGGACTCAATAGCAGTAGGTTGTTTTCTTGATAGGACCTCTTCTGTGGGTTGGGTCAATGTCCAGTATGCATTTATACACTTGCTACTATTGTCAGGTGCCATTGAGTCTGTTCCAACCCACAGGGACCCCAGAAAAACAGAGCAAGACACCGCCCAGTCCTCTACAACCCTCACAACCATTACGATGTCTGCGCCCATTGTTGCAGCCGCTGTGTCAATCCAGTTTGTTGACGGTCTTCCTCTTTCTGGATGCCCCACCACTTTACCGAGCGCAATGTTCTTCTCCAGGGACGGACAACATGTCCAAAATACAGGAGGCAAAGTCTGGCCATCCTTGCCTCTAAAAGCATTTTGAGTGTACTCCTTCCAAGACAGGTTTGTTTGTCCTTTAAGCATCTGTTCTTCTTCCAGTGCTCTTCTCCAGCAGTACAATCGAAATGTAGTTTTCCTTTGGTCTTCCTTCCTCAATGTCCCCTTTCACCTGCTTATGAGACATGGAAGATCACATGGTCGGGTGCACCTTCACCCTCAAAAGAGCATCCTTGCTTTTCAATACCCTAAAGAGGTCTTGTGCAGCAGATTTACCCCATGCAACATGTCTTTTGATCTCTTGATGGCTGCTTCTGTGAACATTGATTGTGGATCCACACAAGAAAAAATCCTTGACTATTTTAACCTTTTCTCCAGTGAACATGATGTTACCTTTTGGTTCAGTTGCGAGTTTTGATCGCCTTTATGTTCAGTCATAATTCATCTTGAAGGCTGTCATCTTAACCATCATCAGTAAGTACTTCAACTCCTCCTCATTTTGAGCAAGCACGGTTGCGTTATCTGCATATCGAAGTTGTTAATAAGCCTTCCTCCAATCCTGATGCTGCATTTTTCTTAATATAATCCAGCTTCTCTGCTGACCTAAGGCACACCTTTCCAGATTTTAAGGCAAGCATACAGTATTCCCTTGTTCAGCTTGTTCAAGTGCCTCTTGATCCACATACAGGTTCCTCACGAGTACAACAAAGTGCTCTGGAATACCCATTCTTCTCAAGGCTATCCATGATTTGTTATGACCCAAGCGGTCAAATGCCTTGGCATAGTCAATAAAACACAAGTACCCTCTTTCTGGTATTCTTCGCTTTGAGCCAAGATCCACCCCAACAACAGTAATGATAACCCTTGTCCCATGTCCTCTTCTAAATCCAGCCTGAATCCTGTTAATGCACTGCTGCAACCATTGTTGGTGATCTTCACCAAATTTTACTTGAATGTGCTCTCAGTGATCTTTTTGAGCATTCTGCTGGGTCACCTTTCTTTGGAATGGGCACAAATATGGATCTCTTCTAGTCAGTTGGCCAAGTAATGTCGTCCAAATTTTCTGGCATAGATGAATGATAGTACTTCTTTAAGTTGACTTTGCATATTTATTTGAGTAATTATTGAGTTAACCTGTCTCCCTCACTCCGTATCCATTACTAAGATTTTGTCAGGTAGCATATTCATTTTTACCGACCTATTTTAGATCTAGTGCCCTCTACTCCGCCTCAAATGCCTGGTGCCCAATGGATGTCTGAGGAATGACAAGTAAATGAATAGAAAGATGAATCAGCCGGTCTTATCGGTCAGCAACACCCAGGGCAGGGTACAGCACCCAGTGGTCTTCATACATGCTTCATTCCCGCACCTTCTAAAGCCATTTTGAAAAGCCATGCTACCCCATCCCACATTTTAAAGTGGATAGTTTAGTTTTTCATCATTAAGTTCATATCATTTCAAGGTTTTAGCTACAAGCAAGGGAGAAAGCCAAGGCTTTCTACTCCCATGAAGAGTTACAGTCTCAGAAACCCAGAAGGGTGCTATGCATTGGATTCAACTCCAGGGCAGTGAATTTTTGGAATGAACTACCAGGAAACTGCAAATAATGGAATCAAAAGTTACACTGGAACCTCTTTCGTTGAAGGTACCTATTACTATGTTGCACGTTCCCTATTTTGCTCTCACAGCACTTTCAATATTCAAGGCATGAATGGGGGCAGAGGGAAGCCTTGATTAATCATTACATGAAAGTGGATTCTATCATTAAAGGTATATCCCACTTTTTTTAGGCAATGCACCTTAGAGAAGGGTAGGGGGATTGCTCCCCTTAATAAGTCGGGGAAGGATTGTTTTGAACTTACACACATTCTCAGCCAATTAGTTGTCAAGAGGAGTATCTACAGAAAACAGAACCGAGTGTGTGCTCCTTGGAAAATGCTGATGACTGTCTGCAGAGGGCACTACTGGACAGGTGGTTGGGCTCAATCGCCCTAAAGTGATGGGAGGGGCGGGGGAGAGGGTCCCTTTCTCGGGGTAGGAGAAAGCCTCTTGGCTTTCTTGGATGACTGAGGAGCCCAGCTTAGGCAGCCAGTGGAGCCCTCTCTCGTGTGTGTCTGTGTAGGGAGGGACCTGGAGGAGACCAGCTCTCAGGTGAACGGGGTCCAAACCTAGATACCTGGGGCTGTGCACAGACCACAGCCTTTGCTTCTTTCCCCTTAAAGAACCAAGTTTGGGAAAGAGGTAGTGGAATGAAGGCATGGGTCTGAATCAATCGTGAGGCTTTGTTTTCCCTCCTGAAAAAATGGAAACCAGAGTCAAGTCTCAACGGGCAAACTGGCATAGTTTCAGGAGACAGTAGAGCCAAGAGGATGAGCACTCCTACTCTGCCCTCAGTATGCCCGGCTGTCAAGTAGAAACAGTATCACTCTCCTCATTGGACGAAGGAGATAAACACCCACCCACGGGTCGTCAAGTCCCCTCCGGCTGGTAGTGGGAGTACAACTGCCCCAGTGGGTTTGTTTGTGAGGCTGACTCTTTACCGACTGTCTCCTCCTTCTCCCGAGGAGAGGCTACTGGGTTCAAACCATTGACCTCCAAGCTAGTAGTTGAACGCATAACCCACTGTGCCAGCAAGGCTCCTTACAGGGAGCTCTTGTAGGAAACTGCCCAAGTGAATGGCATTTAGCAAGAGCTCAGTTAATAGCCGTGATGATGAAAAAGAATATTGTTGGGTCGGGTCGGAACTAGGCAGCCCCCGTTTGGACTAAGCTGAAGCAGGTCCGGGCCCTGCACGTGCTTCCCTGCACGTCCCAGAGGTCAGCAGCAGTTGGGGCCAGAGAAGACAACGGGTGAAACCTGATGTTCCTGATGTTCCCGGTTCAAAGAAAGCCTCCTGGAGTCGACAAGCAACTCTCCCAGTTTCCAGACTCCATATGCTAACTGCCACACATTTCCTCACCACTCCTTTAAAAACCCTTGCCCCCAGCTGCTGAGCACGACTTCCCTGACCTGTTGGCCTAGGCCACGGAACCTGGGAACCTCGCCCCACACATTTCCTCACCACTCCTTTAAAAACCCTTGCCCCCAGCTGCTGAGCACGACTGCCCTGACCTGTTGGCCTAGGCCACGGAACCTGGGAACCTCGCCCGAGAGCTCCCCTAACCCCTAATAAAGCTCTTTCTGTTTCTGCTCTCCTTGTCCCGCCAGTTATGTCCGTCTTCCTCCCTGTTCCTCAGTTCCGCCTTTACAAATATGATATGCACTTGGCATTTTGTCAAGCACGGGTGCTTTAAAATTTTCCATTCGTGTCTGAAGAGGAAGGATGAGAGGTGAAACATGAAGCTAGTTCAATGCTTTGAGTGTCCTGAGCGCAGGAGCGGACGTGGAAACAGCCGGGGCAGGAGGGCAGAATGCGTGTGGATGGCAGTGTGCTCTCGGTGACCACAGGGTGGCTTCCTTCACGTCCCTCCAGGGGCAGGGCCTCGGATAAGGGTCTCCGTCAGAACCTGAGTGTGCTGTTCGCTACATGACACGACTACCGGCCTCCAACACAGTCACGCCCAGTCCTCAAGGAAAAGCAATGCCTTTCTTTCCTTCTTTCCCATCGTCTCTGACCTTTGTGAAACCTCCAGCTTGGGGTTTCTTGGATTCTGCTTCTTGGATTCTGCTGGCACTCCTTTTGAGATGCCCTCTGCCCACCCTGTTCTGCCTTTCTCCTTCCTTATTTGCTGTGGGGCCGGCTTGGGGCTCTGTGATGGACAGAAGCATAAAATAGCCCTGTAGCCCCTTCTCATTCAGAGGCCGATTTGCCTCCAGAAAGAACAACAGGGTGACCTGGTTCCTGAATACTTCCTGATAAGTGAATTATCTCTGCAGAATCCAAGAAGCAGAAGAAGCAGAATTATCTCTGCAGAATCCAAGAAACCTCCCCAGCTGCTTGGGGAGGGGACTGGGGAGGGTGGAAAGTAGGGAGTTGGATGAATTGCTCAAATGTTCTCAAAGTGAGGCTTAGAGCAAGACCCTCACCCTCCAGCCAGGACAGAGAGATGCAGAGACAACTTGGAAGAGATCCTTGTCCTTTCCCCTGGCATCAGGCCAGCCCCCAAATAGCTCTTGTGTCTAGTCCAAAAATAAGACTGCAGGAGAAGGGGAGAGGTAAATACGCCAGTGCTTGCCCTTGGGTTTTCCGTGGGCACAGCAGTGTCAGGCAGTTCCCTTTTAAAGGCCCCCAGAGGGTGGCCTGAGACCTCCTCTGGGACCTCCTCCCTGCCATCTGCGAGGCCAGAGGCCCATCTGTCTGGTCTCAGGGTGGGTGTGGCATTCGGCTTGCTCCCAGCCTCCTCTGGGGCCCTGAGCTCCATCAGCATCAGAGCCGGAGCAGGAAGTCAAGGACAAGTGCATCCAGCAGCTTCCTCCAGGGACCGAGAGCATCACCTCCGCTTCTGAAAGGAAGCTCCTGCAGATGGTAAGTGAGCGGCCCTGCCGCCCGACTGCAGGACCGTGAGCCCAACACTGCCACAGTGGCGGCTTTCCCAGAGCCAAAGCGAAGAGGTGAGTGCGCCAACTTCCCCCAGGAGCTCGGGTGCTGACAGGCTTCTGCTCAGCTGGCTTCCTGCTGGCACTCCTTTTGAGATGCCCTCTGCCCACCCTGTCCTGCCTTTCTCCTTCCTTATTTGCTGTGGGGCCGGCTTGGGGCTCTGTGATGGACGGAAGCATAAAATAGCCCTGTAGCCCCTTCCCATTCAGAGGCCGATTTGCCTCCAGAAAGAACAACAGGGTGACCTGGTTCCTGAATACTTCCTGATAAGTGAATTATCTCTGCAGAATTCAAGAAGCAGTTTCCCAGGAAATCATTAGGCAAATTCCATTACCGAGGAGCTAATGCACAGTCTGGAAAAGCCTTGCATGACCTGGGAAATGAGTATGAGGGTGTCAGCCGCTTCTTGGCTCCCAGGGGTGGGGGTGGGGGAGGAAAAAGCAAGAGGACTGTGGAGAGCCTCCTGGCCCTCACCCTCTTCCCCTCCTTGTCCTGACTTCCTGCTGCTGGTTGCCATGGAGCTGACCCCATGCATGGTGATCCCGTGTGAGGAGCACCACCGCCCCATAGGGTTTTCAAGGCTACAACCTTCACAGCGTGGATGGCTGGCCCTGACTCCTCCCGCCCTCAGCATGGATGTAACCATCAGTTTGGGGGTTTGTAGTCAAGAGCCCCACGGAACACACTTAACAGATCAAAGAGCTGCTTTTTCAGTTGTGGGTGAAAGGAACACAATCACGGCTTTGGGGGGGCACAGAGAACCTCCAAACCAAATGCACTGCCATTGAGTCGATGCTGACTCGGCGTGGCCCTCTAAGACAGTACAGACAGTGTGGGACGTGTGCCCCATCTGACCCCACCCCACCCCAGAGTGAAACACGAAGCAGCAAGGGGAGCAAAGCAATGGGGTACCCGAGGAATCCCCCAAATAGACCTCGGAATCGGTGGGCAGGTGTGACACTTCACCAGCTCCAAATGGAAAACTTCAGAAGGGTCAGCAGACAGACCTGGAACTGTTTATAGGCTTCCCCCCAACCACCACCCTTTTTTCCTTTTCTCATGCCT
>NW_022111372.1:92923620-92924781 GCF_000313985.2 Echinops telfairi
AGATATAGCGTCTGGGGTTTTAAAGACTTGAGGATAAACAAGTGTCCACCTAGCAGGAAAACAACCAAGCCCGCATGGAAGAAGCACACCAGCCTCTGTAGTCACAAATTGTCAATGGGATCAGGCATCAGGCATCAGAAGACCCCAAACAAATATATCTATGCAAATGATGGGGGTCAGAGTGGAGACCCAAAGCCAATCTGTAGATAATTGGACATCCCCTCAGAGAAGGGTCACAAGGAAGGTCTGAGTCAGCAGGGTGCAGTACAACACCGAGGGAACACACAGCATTCCTATAGTTCTTTAATGCTTCCTCCCCTACTATCATGACTCCAGTTCTACCTTACAAACTGGTTAGAGCGGAGCACGTACACTGGTACAGATATGAGCTCTTGACACACGGAATCCAGGACAGATAAACCCCTCAGGAGCAGTCATGGGAGTATCGATACCATGAGGGTAGGGGGAAGGTGAGGTGAGAAGGGGAAGAAACAGGGAACTGACTATAATGATCGACATGTAACACCACTATCACCACCCCATCCCCCCACCCCCCTACCTCCAGAGGATGAACAACAGAAACGTGGGTGAAGGGACACAGCGGACGGTGTAAGATATGAAAATAATAATAATTTATCAGGGCTCCACAAGGGTGGGAGGGCGGGAGAGTGAGGGGGAAAGAGCCACTGATGCCAAGGGCTCAAGCACAGAGACAATGTTTTGCAAATGATGATGGCAACACATGTACAAACGTGTTTGATACAATTGATGGGGTATGGATTATTGTCAGAGCTATAAGCGCCCCCAATCAAATGATTTATTTATTTATTTAAATAAAATGATTTATTAGTGGAAAAAAAAAAGAGTGTAGAACTGCTCCTGTGGGTTTCTGAGACGGGACCTTTTTATGGGAGTGGAAAGCCTCGTCTTTCCAAGAATGGCTGGTAGTTCTCAACGGCTTACCTCCGGTTGGCAGCCCAATACAGAGCCCACTGTGCCACCAAGACTCCGCCAAGGGCAAGAAGGAAAGACGGACCTCACCGTCCTGTTTCCCTTGTGAAGATCTCTAATACCCCAAGCCCAGCATGTGCGCCTGTGCTATTTGGGACATGCATCTCTCTCAGAAAGAGCTCTGCTTACATGATGGGCTAGGTACTGGGC
>NW_022111372.1:92926473-92935957 GCF_000313985.2 Echinops telfairi
GGAATGAGGAGCTGATTCCAGGAGCCCAAGCAGAAAGCGAGAGTTTTGAGAATGATGAATGTATAAGTGTGCTTTACACAATTGATGTATGTGTGGATTGTGATGTATGAGCCCCAATAAAATAGAAAAAAATAAAAAGCACCCAAACTACTATTTATGAAACAATTAACGCAGTGAGAAAGCTGTGTCCTACCCTGTCTCCTCTGATTGGCATATGTCTTGTCTCAGAGACCAGTCACAATTAATTGGAAAGATGATAAATGGAAATTTTTTTTAAAAACAACAAATGAAGATCCCCCACTGCTATTAAGGCGGTGGCCCACAGGGTTGCAAGCCTTTACCTCTTTATGGAAGTAGACTGCCTCATTTTTCTCCTGGAGAGCGGCTGGTGGGCTCAAACTGCCCATCTTTTGGGTTGGCAGCCAAGGGCTTTAACCACCAAGCTGCCGGGATGCCTTCGACCCCTAGATTTCTCCTCAGCCTAAACCAAGATGCTTTCCTGCTTTCTTCTGTGCACATCGCAAACAACCTTATAAATAACTAGATTACATTAATTAGCTTGTGCAACCATCCTTGATATTTGTTTTAACTTTTACGGACCCAATCTTACAGTTCTTTTCTGTCTTCATATGTAGGTTTTAAATCATGTTTCACAAGACTTCCCTCATTGTTAAATTATGAACACCATCAATGTGTTTTCCTATGAAGTTTGTCTTCTTATACTTACATCTCTGCGTCATCTGAAATGTAAATGATTAGCTGGAAATATGGGATTTTAATTTATTTTTCCAAATAGCTGTTATTGCTGCTGTGAGGTGCCATCGGGTCAGTTCTGACTGACAGCGACCGTATGCACAACAGAATGCAGCACTGCCTGGTGCTGCACCACCCTCACCAAGTCCTTAGGTCCCAGCCTATTACTGCAGCCACTGTGTCAGCCCATCTCCTTGAGAGCTTGCCTCTTTTATGCTGCCTGTCCACTTTACCCGATAAACTGTCTCTCTTGCAACATGTCCAAAATATGTAAGACAAAGCTTTGTCATCCTTGCCTCTAAGGAGCACTCTGGCCGTACTTCTTCCAAGGCAGATAGGTTTGTTCTGTTAGCAGTGCATGGAACTTTCAGTATTCTTCTCCAGCACCAAAAGTCAATGCAGTGACAGTCTTCCTTATTCAATGTCAAGTTTCACATGCATATGAGACTATGGAAAATAGCACAGCTTGGGTCGGGTGCACCTAAGTCCTCAAAGTAACATCCTTGCTTTTCAAAACACTCTAAGGCAGTGGTTCTCAACCTTCCTAATGCCGTGACCCGTTAATACAGTTCCTCAAGTTGTGCTGACCCCCACAACCATTAAATTATTTTCATTGCTATTTCATAACTGTAATTTTGCTACTGTTATGGATCGGGTGACCCCTGTGAAAGAGTCATTCGACCCCAAAGGGGTCACGACCCACAGGTTGAGAAGTGCTGCTTTAAGGTCTTGTGTAGCGGATTTGCCTAGTGCAGCGTGTCCTGGACAATGGCACCCCTTTCTCCATGTATCTATTGGTGCAGGTCTGAGGATCTGGGTCTTCTTGACATGGAGCGGTGATCCGTACTGAAGGCTGCAGTCTGTGATCGTCATCAGTGTTTCAAATCCCCCTCATTTTCATCAGGCAAGGCTGTGTCATCTACATACGCAAAGTTGCTAATAAGCCTTCCTCCAATCCTGATGCTGCACTCTTCTTCATACAATCCAACCTCTCTGCTTATTTGGTCAGTATCCAGATCGAACAGGTGTGGTGAGAGGATACAACCCTGCTAGACACCTTTCTCGATTTAAAACCACGCAGTCTTCTCTTGTTAAGTTCACACAACTGCCTCTGGACACTTGCACAAGTTCCACGTGAGCACAATGAAGTATTCTGGAATTCCCATTCTTCCCTAGTTTATCTATAGTTTATTATGGTCTTCCATAGGTTATCCAGAGTTTATTATGGTCTACACAGCCCAGCGCTTTTGCATAGACTATAACGCACAAGTAAACATCTTTCTGATATTCTCTGCTTTGAGCCAAGATTCATCTGACATCAGCAGTGACATCCCTTGTTCCACGTCCTCTTCTGAATCTGGTTTGAACCTTGGGCAGCTCCCTGTCAATGCACTGCTGCAACTGTTGTTAGACAATCTTCAGCAACAGTTTACTTACACGGATATTAGTGATACTGTTCTCTCGTGTGAGTGTTCAGTTGGGTCACTGTTTTGTGGAATGGGCACAGATATGGATCTCTTCCAGTCCTTTGGCCAAGTAGTTGTCTTCCAGATTTCTTGGCGTAGACAAGACTTCCAGTACTTCTTCAGCTTACTGAAACATTTCTCTGAGCCATCAGAAATTTAAACAATCAACTGGGGATATAGGATTTTATTTGTTTTTCTGATAGCTAGCTAATTATGAAGCCAGGAGTTCTTAACCTTGCCTTGGTATTTTTAAAAGTAAAATTTTGATATAAAATTCACATATCATACACTTCCATAGTTAAGTCAGGAAAATGGGTCTTCAAAAATTCATATTGAAAACATGAGTCCAATCTCAAGTTCTATTTTAAAACAGTGCCAGTTGGCATTTGGAAAAGAAAGGTGAGAATAATCGCACATATAAAATAATGTAATCAATGTCACTGAATCATAATGTAGAAATTGTTGACTTGCTGTCTGTTCTGCTGTACATATGCATGTACGTATGCATGTACGTATGGTCAGCAACAATCCAAAATTTTTCAATTGCAACAAAAGGGCGTTGGGGCATTCTGGAACCCGGTGAACTTTATGTAAAATGTGGTGCGGATCCATATTTATTTTTCTGAGAAAGATCTTGTCAGAATTTCAAGAAGTTTCACGACTCACAGAGAAGTCACTGGGTTGTCCAGGGAGATGAGCTCTATACATTCCACGGTCCCAGGATGGATTTGAGCCCCCAGGCGAGGCACTAACAATGACAGGGTGAAAATTCTCGGAACTCCCAACCATGCAGATTGAAGCCCACTAAGTAGCCACTACACCACCAGATCTCCACGTCTCCCTCTCAAGCACAGGGTCTATGTATCACGAAGAATAGGTAATGACTATCCATCAAGCTGGGCGGGTCTGGCGCAGCAGTTCTCAGAGGGAGAGATCCACAGCAGCCCATTCTTGGAAACCTGTTTAGACATGCAGATTACTAGGGTTTCCCCAGACTGACTGAATGAAAAACCCTAGGGTGGGGCCCAGAAATCTGCCTTTTAACAAGCTCTGTAGGTCAGTGGTTCTCAACCTTCCTAATGCCAAGACCCTTTCATACAGTTCCTCATGTTGTGGTGAGACCCCAACCATGAAATTATGTTCGTTGCTACTTCATCACTGTCATTTTGCTACTTTTAAGAATCGTCATGGAAATGTCTGATATGCAGGATGTATTTTCATTGTCACAAATTGAACAACATTAAAGCATAGTGCTTCATCACAAAAACAGTATGTGATTATATATTGTGAAATATTCATTTCGAATTACACATCAATGAAATGTTGTCTTGAAGCCTGGTGTAGCATGGCAACAGTCTTCACGCCGGGTACTCTACTGTGGGCACATCTGCATGTGGGCGGACTCGCCTGGAGACAGACAGAGGGTCCCTGTCTCAGTTCCTAAGACCAGCAGAAGTAAGTGTTTTCTGATGGTCTTAGGCGACCCCTGTGAAAGGGTTGTTTGACCCCAAAAGGGGTTGCGACCCACAGGTTGAGAACCACTGCTCTAGGTGCTTGTGACGTGCACTCGTTAACCCCCAGTTTCCGTGCATGCAGGGAATCTAACAGTGAGGAGACCAAGTCTCTTTAGAAAAAGACAGTTCACTGTATGGTTTGGATGAAGGTGGTGTAGTGGAAGGCATTGTTAACTGCAAGGTCAGCAGTTTGAGACCACCAGCTAGCTGCTCTGCCGCTAGATTAAAAAATAAAACCAGGCTTTCTACTAGCGGAGAACAGTGCCCGTCTCAGAACCTCCCAGGGGCAGCTCTTCCCTGTCCCAGAGCCCACATTGGCTCCATGGCAGTGAGTTCGGTACTGGTTTGGGGGGCGGGGGATGTGAAGGCGAGCACAACATGAGCAAACAAACAGATGAATTGGGAAGCAGGGTGGTGAGGGCCTGATATGGTAGGGTGGTCAGGGAAGTCTCCCCGAGGAGGCAGTTTGAAGAGAGACCTGAATGATACAAAGGATCCACTTGTGCCAAGATCTAGGGGCAGAATGTCCAGGCGGAGGCCACAGGAGAAGCACCAGCTCTGAGGTGCCATGAGTGGGGCCTGTCTGCGGAGCCGCGTGTTGGGAGCACAGCGTGAAGGAGGACTGGGTCGGGATGGACTTGGAGGTGGCGGCAGGAAGTGCAGGTTTGGTGGCATCATGGTAATGGGGCATGATGCTAACCACAAGATTAGCAGTTTGAAAGCACTGGCCATTGCGCAGGAGAAAGAATCTATTCCCGGAAAAGAGGGACCACGGTCCCGGAGCTCCCAGGGGCAGGTCTACTCTCGAGAGGGTCACTATGAGCTGTGGTATCGACTCAATGGTGGTGTGTTTAGGTTTTTGGTTTTCTTTTGTTTTGGTGGAATGGGAAGGTAGTGGATGGCTTTGAAGAAATAAGGACATGAACTGATTTACCTTTTAGCAAGTTCCCTCTGGAATGAACAGTAGGGGGTAGGGTGAAAGCAGGGTGGCTAATTGGGATATTGCAATACACCTCCTTCTTATTTATCAGCTATCTGGTTACCCGATATTTTGCATCTACTACAGTAGTAAAAGAATCCCTCAATTTTGTGCATCAATGACATACATTTGGCAGAAATGAATGCTGGGATGAGAAATGGGACTAACACTGGCTGTGATGGTTAAGATTATGTGTCAATATATTATGATACTTAGTGGTTGGACAGTCATATAATAAGGTAATTTAGTAATTATTTAATGATGTGGTCATCTTCCATTTTGTGAGCTCATGTAATCAGCTCAATTTTCACTCAATGCTAAATTTTGCAGAACAACTTGGTCTTTGAAACCTAAACATATTGATGAGTGAGGCGTAGATATATTCCAGGCAAGGAATACTATGGCCTGGATTTAAGACCAATGTGAAAAAATTCATTAAAACAAACAATGCAAGACACTGTACATAGAAAAAAAAAATAAGCACACCCACTCCTCACTTTATAATATGGTTCGGTTTTTAAAAGATCAGGTCTTTAGGTGAAAATTAGCATTATAATCCCTATGGCCAGTGTCAGGATTCAAATAATTTAACAACCAGTTCACTGCCCTAGTGACCATTTTAAGTATAAAAAAAAGATATACCAAAGTGTAGTTTATTATTTCACTCGGTTAATACGTAAATAAGAATAATAAAAGGAGTACACAAATCTAGACTACGTCACAATAAAGTGTTTTAAAATTTTAATGAAAACTATTACCTAATACCTGGCAGAAAATAATAGAACTCTTATTTAATGTAGTCCCACAGTGCCTCTGGATTGGTGTTCTCGCTTGCAATATTCTTGCCCTTTGTCCGAGCATCATCGGCTGTGTGCTTTATCCTTAATCATCTTTTCCCTGTGGGAGTAGGACCCCATTCCTTCAGAGGTAGGTCAATCAGACCATAGTCATTGTGTCTGGTATATTAGCAACAGGCGGCTTCTCTGAATCTTTTATGTTCATCTTTGAAAAACCTCTTTCTGCTTCTGCTGAACTTACAGCAATTGTTCTGACAATATTTTCAGCTCTCTGAACACGATCAGGAATTGCATAATTCGTTTCTAAAGTTCTACGAGAGTTTGAGGCATAGCACAAAGCTGAAATGAGTGACAGTGTGTCACCCTCTGGGTGTTTGGCACTTTGTCTCTTTGTGGTCTATGTTTGTTTACTGAAGTAACAAACCCAGGGGAACAAAAATGTAGTATTTCATCAAAAGTATAACAAGTTCTATGAAATGAATCAATAAATAGGGCAGGCATAATTCCATCTAATTTTTTATACCTATGAATGGAATAGGCACTTGGAATATGCTGTTGTACAGATGAACATTAAAAAGGGGTAAGGAATGTAAATTTGTGATTTCCACACTGGGCAAACTGCTCAGCTGCCTACCTTAGAATTCTGATTATAGGTATCATTTTAACAACCAATTCACTGAATTTATCAAAAAATTAAGTAGTTGTTTGACTGAATCAGTTCAAACCGGGCTGAAACCCACCACTGCTTGTCACCCAGGGGATGATTTATAATATCCTCTATCATAAAATGACAGTCATGTTTCCAGATTAGATGAAAGACATGCATAAACCAGAGATATGTGAATGGACTTTGGGCTTGCACTTAATTCTAGTCCCAATCTAAGAATAATTAATTGGTTCTTATGACATAGCCCTGCTCGATACTCACCCTCATGAAGAGATCAATGAAGATATGGGTGCTGAAATGTGTGGTGAATGAAATCAGATCGTACCTGGCTATCAGAAAGAATCGTGTCTGGTGTCTTAACGGCTTGTCTTAAAAGAAGCAGCCATTTAAATGAGGATGACAGAGGAAGCCCAAAAGTCCAATTGCAGGGACCGCACATGGATTAAGCCTCCCGTGAATCCTCTCTGACCAGAGTTGAGGGATGTGAATATAGCCATGCTAACAAACCAAACGCATTTTAAAGTAGATTTTGGGTGATATATTTAGATTAAAATGTAATAACATCATTTGATTTCCCTTTTGACCATTTTAAAGTTGTTTCAGCTTTTAATATCTTATGCTTTCATTGGGGATGAGGTTTTGCTATGGTTTGTGTAGTCATTGTTAAGGGTTTTAAAAATTATTATTGTTTGTTTGCTTCCTGTCTTTATTAACTTTTTACACATGTAATTTTTCATACATGAAGCCCAGGACAGGTAGATCTAGATAGACAGTAACAGGGCTGATACTTGTCTAGGTTCATGGCAAAGAAGAAAATATTCTGAAATTGACTGTGGTGATGATCACACCAATCTTAATGTAACTGAGCCATTAAACTGTGTGATAAGTGAAGTATATTCCAATTAAAATATAAACATTAAATTATAAAACAATCAAAAAAGAAAACTGGCATTAGACAACATGAAGGATGATGACATAGGTATATAACTGGCAAATTACATTGTTACATAACTGCCAAGCCACTGAGATTTATGGCCAGCCAAGTTGACCTAAAACTGCAACCATCTTGCCTCACACCTTGGTGTGTTTCTGCTCCATGTATGTTGTTAATTGCACAAAATAGTTTTTTCTCTCTCACCATTTTTGTAAATGTGAAATGCTGCATAATAAAGTAGTTGATGGGAATAGGTATACACACACACACACATTCATGTGTATAAGTATATATTTCTTTCCTGAAATCACCTGCCAAAATAATATATAGATAGTGGGGAGAAGGAGGGTAGCATGGATCATTGTGTACTTTTCTAAACAGAGAGGATGTCTTGCCATGTGCATGATAAAATGTTAATGAAAGACAAAATGTTTAAAAGTAAGAATTACAAAGTGGGGGGTTGAGGAAACAAACTGGAATCGGTGATGGGTGATCAGCATCTGAGGAGAGGAGGCCCACCTCTCCGGCCAGACTCTTCCCTGAGGTTGCCGGGAGCCAGGCTGGTGAGTTCCCGTGAGCGCATGTTCTCAGAGGAGCATGGGAGGCACCAACGTGAAGGGCTCAACCACTAGCCCTAAGGTTGGGGGTTTGAATTCACCCAGAGGGGCCTTGGGAGGCAGACCTCAAGCTCTGCTTCGGAAAAGTCACAGCCTGTGGGGGCAGGGTTCCACTCTGTACCTGTGGGGTCACCCTCAGGTCGGATCCACTCAACAGCAAAAAATCAAAACCAAACCAAACCCCAGTTTCTTTGATCAGGATGATTTCAATGAACGGTGACTTTTTAGGCTGTCAGATCACCTTGGGCAACTAATAAAATTCTCCGAGAACGTCGGCTGCATTGCCCAGCATACACCAAGTCACTCTGCTCGGCCTTCTGGGCAGTTGAGTCCCCGGAGGCCGGGATGCTCTGCATGCGCCTGCCTCATCGCGCATAAACAGGAGGAAATGCGTTGTTGGAGGAAGGCAGCAACTAATTTCTCCTGGCAGCAGATTAGAATTGGTTGTGTCCCAACAAGGTCAAATGAGATTAGCAGTGTGTCTGGTGTGCAGCTCATGTAACGGTAGGAGGTCTGTAACGGGATGGGTGAAGAGGAAATGTTAAAGCACAGAGGGCAAGTCGCGTTCAAGCTTCCTGGGCTGGGCGTAGGCTTTCTGCCTCAAGAGAAAGAGCATGCCCCTGGTGGGGTCAGCTTGTATCCTGCTGATCCATCGGCACTGTGTCTTCTTTCATGTGGGTGCCCTTGAAAGGGAGGGTTTCGTCTGATTTTCAGAGACATTGAACACAGACTAACGAAGGCCAGGGACATGTCACATTTGGTCTGTCAGCATCCTCCAATAGGCTCTGCGAAGAGGGTTAGAGCCCTTCGCCGTACCAGCAATCTAGCAAAGTGCTGTCAATCAATCTCTTTGATGCAGAAGGAAAATCTCACCTCCGACCCAGCACAACGTTTTCACGTTGATGACGCCAGGCAAGGCCCATACCTCTGTGGACAAGCCCACAAGGCTTCTCCTAGGCTCCTGTGTCCTCTGGTCTCAGACTCAGTCCCTCTGCAGTGTCAGTGGACTCCAATTATGTTTTAATCAGTGCAGAAGTGGCTCAAAGAGGGGCAAAAGTGCTTTGCAGGAAGTCGGGGTTTCTGCTCATAGGGTCTAGCATATTGTGGATGCCTAATAAGCAGCTTGGACAGCTATTATTTTCCCTGACTATTTCCTGGCACAGAGCTAGAGGGCTATTCTGAGGCTAGACACTCTGGCAGGCCCTTCTCATTCTAAATAACGGGTGGGGGTGGGCAGAAGTATTACCATCATGTCTCATGACTCAAAAAGCCTGAACGCACATGATTGAAAAGATAAATGTAGATTCTCGACATGGAACTTGAAATAAATATAGAAGCGGAGGGATGCGAAGATGAAAACAATATGGACGTTGGCATTTGGGGAAACGGTCTTACAGTCAACGTCGGAAGGAATGGAGGAAGCATTCTTTCTCGGAACAGTGGCATGGTCGAACGCCCACTATGTCATCAAGAAATGCCTTTGTAGACATAGCCTGGCATTAGATTTGCCCAAGAGCGGTGAGCTTTTGAGCCAGCGCTTGACGAATGGGTATGATAGAGAATAAAAATGAAACGAGACATGGACTTGCATTTCAAGTCTCAGAGTGCTTTCCCTGTGCGCTTGATTAGGAGCGTCTCATTACATTCCTCAAGGAAGGGGGGGCCCTGGATCTCTAAAGAGCAGAGATGCCCAGGAGTGGCTAACCACAGCGAGGGCAGCTTAAAGGGCGTGTCCCGGGGGCGGCCTGGTGGGGGTG
>NW_022111372.1:92937168-92946433 GCF_000313985.2 Echinops telfairi
ATTTTTCAAACTCATGTTTGGATGGCTGATAGCACCTCCCTCATTTTTTTTCTTCACCTCTTGAATGTAGTCAAATTGTTTTCTTTTCATGTCCCTTTGTATTCCCAGAAACAAAAAGAATTGCACAGAGCGACGTCAGGTGAGTCAGGTATGTGGGGCAAGAGAGGCATGCTGCTTTTTGTCAAAAACTGGCGCACTGAGATGGCTGTGTGAGCAGGTGCCTTGTCGTGATGGCAAAAGCAGTCCCCCAGGGTCTGCCACAAATCAGGCCGTTTTGATTGCACACTGTCACGCTATCATTTCAGACCCTCTCAGTAGAAAGCTTGATTACCAGTTACACTAACTCAGTGTGAGTTTCGTGATGCTCACCTAGCTGGGGAGGGGGGAGAAGTAGCAGATATCTGCTCTGCCCAGCAAAATTCCAGTACCCCATTGTACCCTCTCACATCATCTCTCTTCTATACACACACATTAACTCACTCTCATATACATACACACACACATACACGCTCTCTTGCAAATATAACACATATACCTGGCGGGATTCAAATAATTTCACCGGTTCACTGCCCTAAGGATTACTTTAAGTATTTAAAAAAATACTGAAAGTCACTTTATTACTTCATACAGTTAATACTTAAATAAGAACAATAAGAGAGGTGCAAAAACTAGGTTATGTGACAAGAAAACGTTTTAAAATATTAATGAAAAATATTACATAATACTTGATAGGAAACAATAAACCTGTTATTGTAGATATTTCCGTGTTGCTTCTTGATTGGCATCCTAGCTTGCAATACTCTTCACCCTTACTGTGCATCACCAGCTGTGTGATTTATCCGCAACCATCTTTTCATGGTAGGAGTGGGATCCCATTCCTCTAGAGGTAGACCAGTCAGACAAGAATCACTGTGCTTGCCAAGTTAGAAACAGGTGATGTCTTTTCTCTGAATAGGTTATGTTCATCTTTGAAAAAACTCTTTCTGCTTCTGCTGTACTTACAGCAATGGTTCTGACAATATTTTTAGCTCTTTGAACATTTTCAGGAACTGCATAATTCACTCATAATATCTCTTGGGAATTTGGCACATAACACACAGCTGAAACAAGTGTCAGTGTGCCACCTCTGGATAGGTTATGTTCTTTGGCACTTTTGGCACTTTTCCTCTTGATGGCCTATGCTTGTTTACTGAATAACAAACACAGGGGAATAAAAATGTAGCGTTTCATTAAAAGAATAATGAGTTTTCTGAAATGAATCAATAAATAATGCATAGTTCCATCTAATTTTTATACACATGGATTTTATACACATGACCATAGGCATTTAGAATATGCTTTTGCATAAGTGAAAGTTAAAAGAGTTATAAAATTAAAACAATAAGGAGTAAGGAATGTAAATTTGTGATTTCCATCTTAGAGAGAACTCTGATTACAAGTGCCCTTTTAACAAATGGCTCATCAAACTCAAAAAAAAAATTAGATACTGTTTCTGCTGAGCCCATGTGAACCAGCTGAATCCCACCACCGGTACACTCTCACACAGTTTTTCACACACCATTCTCTCCCATATGCATGCACACTCTTCCTTACACATCACTCTCTCACATACTTTTGTGCACTCACATACATAGATATACTCTTTTACATATACCCACACACGTTCTCACCATTCTGTCTCAGACGTTCACTTTCTCACACTCACACACACATACATACTTTCTTTTACATTTTTCACATGTAACTAATCCTCTATGCATTGTTTTCCACATGCATTCTGAGTCTCTTACACACAATTCTCACACACACACACACACACACACACATCCTATATTCAATTGCCTGCATAAGGAGCCACTCTCCATCAATTATAGGAAACTATAATCTTTCCCTTTGGTCTCTTCAAAGGCACCTCCTGATCCACATCCTTTCAGTTCAACTTCGTTCCCACCTTCTCGCCAAAGAGTTATTTGTACAGGCAGCTCCCGCCCTCTCTGCTGTCCTCTGGTCACTGGTCCATGAGCATGCCCAGCTCCGCTGAAGAAGCCCCTGCTCTGGATCTGGGTCACCTGATCTCTCAGGGACAGGCTGGAACCTGGGTGAGGAAGCCCAGGCACGTTCTCCAACCCTCATATGGACTGACTGTGCAAAATGCCTTGAAAGTTTTGGCTGTGGGAAATAGGTGCACACACACACACACACACACATTCTGCTGTACACAGACACCGGCACCCCTGGGCAGGGATGCCAGACAACTGAACAGAAAAGGACTCCTTTTCATCCAGCAGCCTTCTGATTCCTGAGGAGCCACGACCTGCTGTTTCCCTGGCAACCGAGCCCTCAAAATAAACAGGATTCTGCTCAGACGGGCCAGTAGTCCCTTCAGCTCAGCCATTTGCCCAAGACAAACCACGCTACAGCAACACTCAGAGCAGTTGCTGCCACTGTCTGCTTCTCTGCCACTGTCTCGGCTTCACCCCCGCTGGCCACCTCCCACCTCTGCTTCTCTGCGCTCGCCATTGGCTGTCCAGAGTGGGGGGCCTGTAGGGCTCTGTGTGTGTTCCTGTGGGTGGGGTCGATGTGGAGGCAGGTCCCTCTGCAGATAAATAGGGGCCAGTGATAGACCCAAAGACGGCCATCCTCAGCTCACCAGCCTGCCTCCCTCCTGCCCACTCAGCCCTCTGGGACTGGGAGCTGGCGAGGTGGCAGTGTCTGGAGGCGGGCCAGCAACCTGAGGTGCATGCCACAGCCTGTCGCCTCTCCCTGCACACAGCTGAGCCGCAGGAAAGCCGGCCCGAGGCAGCGGCAACCTTCCGACTGACAGTGACGACTTGCCCCTGCCAGCGAGAGAGGACAGAGGTAAGACCCTCAGCCTCCGAGCTCCGAGCTCAGTGGCTTCCACTAAGAATCAGGGAACCAGCTCTGGGGAACAGAGAGCAAGTGTTACCTGGAGCTGAGCCTGAGTGAGTGAGTGAGTGAGTGAGTGAGTGAGTGAGTGAGTGAGTGAGTGAGTGAGTGAGTGAGTGAGTGCGTGCATTTCCCCACTCCTGAGGGCAAGGACGTGGTGATGACGTGAAGCGCTAAGGGAAATGTAAAGGGCGCGTAGCAGGTGAAAGGGATTAGAACTGGTGCTGCCGGGGAGTGAGGCCCGGGAAGTTCCCTCTGGCTCCACTGAAGCTGTGTGCACACTGCTCTGTGGACAGGCCTGCTGGTAGCATGTGCATGTGAAAATACACTGAGATTTTACAAGACCGAGCCATCGTAATGCCCGTTATCCCCACCGTCCCCACCCGGTGAGGATGGGTCGGAACGAGCTCATTAAAGTGCTGGGGGTGGCCCTCGTGGCTCTGCAGACTGGCTGGCGTTATCTTGTGGTGTCAGCCATGGAAATTCAGTCACCTCGGAAAGCCTGCCCACTTGGTTGGTGCTATTCGATGCTATAAGGTTGGCTCTGAGCCCTAGCAACCGGATGTCTAAAGCAGAAGGAAACGCTGCCTGCTCCCGTGCCAGCCTCACCCCGTAGGTGTCTTGGAGCCCATTGTTGCAGCCCACTTGGTAGGCACCTTGGCTGATGCAAGTCCGGCTGAAGTAGAGGACGATGTGCGTGTATCCGCTCAAGGTTTAGACGGGGTTATTATTCAGACAACCCCACTGGCCGCCTGGGCTGCTCCCACCCTTCTCTCCGGGACTTCTTTGAAGATAACTCCACCTTTCAGTGCCCCGCGGAGAGGTGCCAACAGACGAGCCAGAAGGACTAAGCACTGGGCACATTCTCGGACAGAGATGCCATGCACGCCCACGTGACCACAACATGCCCAAATTACGCAAGGTTTCAAGAGAGGAGTTCTTGAGAAATTCAGACCTCTAGGTGCTGGGATGGAAATTCCAGGCATGGAATCAAAGACCCAGAGGGAAACCCACCTTGCCTCTCATGCCCAAGAGCCCACCCTAGGTCATTACAGAATCCAAACCTCAGTGCTGACTAGCAGAGTTTCAAGTCCACCCCACTTCCTCTCTCCCTTTCCACTTTGGTAGCCAGCCCGTGTTCCACCTGCAATAGGGATGCGACGGTGTTCGATGCAGGGGCACAAACACCAGTGCGATGATCCACGTGCCCCGGCAGAGGATGCGCCAAGCCTCGGTTCTGATGGCTCCCCTGAGCATGAGCCAGCCAGCCAGTGGTGGCGACGTCAGAGGACTGGGCCTGGCTTTGGAAGTGATGTGCAGAGAGGGGCTGGGGGCCCGTTTCCTGGGGCGACATGGCTGTGTGATCAAGGGTGGATTTTGGTGGAGACGCTGATTCACAGGCACAAATTCCTTTTTGTTCCTTGGGGCTTCTTTGTGCGGGTTGGTCACTGAGGGCTGCCAAGGAAATGCCTCTTTGGAGACTGCATGCCTCCGGAGGCAACAACACCAGAGCTACTGCTCAGGTCAGCTGGCTGGTGTGGGAGACTTTCCTCAGCCTTCCACCCTGCCATTTGGGGCACTCACGCACGAAGCACTTAAGCAAGACCAAAGTGAACAGAGAAAACAATCCGTGTCATTCAGACGTCCTCGGAATCTGATGTGCCCATTGGCACGTGTGGCGCCTTAGCAGGCCCGAGGACCTGAGTGGTAGAACCCTTGCCTTCCATATGGGATCCCCAGCCACCGCATCCAAGCACAGCCACCATCTGCCTGTCAGGAGGCCTGTGCGATGCTACTGAACAGGCTCCATTAGAGCTTCCAGACTAAGATGGACTAGGAATAAAGGCATGGTGCTCTACTGCCCCCAAATCAACTGATGAAGACCCTTTGGATGATGACAATCCAATCCCATTGTGTAGGGGTCACCGTGAATCTGAGGCAGGCTTGATGTCAGCGAACGACAGCAACCGTAGGGGTGTGGCTGTGCACGTGAGTAACATTGACCATGATGCTAATGTCCCCCTTGGAGATGGTGGGTGCGCGTTCATACGCTCTATCAGCTATTACGGGTTGTGAAGCTGCCGGGGGTTAAGTTTGTCCAGTGGAGGGCACACGCATTACCACTTTGCAGGCACTGTAGGCCTAGTGCAACACCCCCTCGATTTAGGCTCCTGGAAAAATGTCCTTTGTAGTCATCTGTGCCACGGACGGCCCTGCTTTAGGTAAATCTAACACCTGGACATGACACATAAGCGGTGGAGGAGCATTTTTCCGTAGGAAAGGATTTACTGAATGAACACTTGTTCATTGGGCAATTAGGATACGTCTCATGGTCATGAGCCATGACCTGACTGCCTTGGGGAAGCTGCAGGACCAATATTGTAAACTCCTCTAGCACAACACCTGTGTCCCAGTCAGGACTCCAGGCCTGGGAGTCTTACCGCTGACTACATTATATTGTTTTGCCACTGACCATGTGCATGTAACAGGGTTTTTGTTTTCTTTTGCTTTGCCTCCCATGTCCTTCTAAATGCTATGTATCCCAGAAAACCCTAGGATACCATTAGGACCTCGTGCTAATGGTCCTTATGATCCAGATGATATGCCTCTGTAGTTGTCCTTGTCCCAGTTAAGACTTAATACATACTCTCTTTATTAAACAGAAAAAGAATGTGTCCCTCTCAAGGTATGATTGGATCTAGCCAGTCAGTCACAGAGAAAGGAAGGGTGTTTGGAGGGGCAGTTATCAGAGACCAGGGCTGGCTCATGGGATGTTGGACCCACCTGGACCGTAGAGGCGTTGAAGACGTAGGAGAGAGAGCGGCCATCTGGGCTGAGGGCAAAAGGGAGGGGAGAGGGGGTGAAGGAATCACAGTCATCTTAGTTGCTAAGCTATACTACTTCAGAGGCAGCATGCCCTAGCGGTGATGCGCATCGAGTCTGCAGCCAGGCTACCTGGGTTCAAATGCTGACTTATTTATTAGTCGGGCAAACTTTGTTTTTCAGTTTCCTCATCTTTAAATTGTCACATGCCTGGTCCATCATGCCTGGAACAAATTCTGCATATACTCAAGTATAATCCGACCCGAAAATCAGCCGAGGCACCTAATTTTACTGCATAAAAAAATGTGCTGAAAAACTCGGCTGACGCACAAGTATACGGTACTTGCTATTAGGACAGGAGTGGAACAGTGGGTTTTGAAGAGGCTGCTACCAAGTCCATTTGCTCCAAAGTCCAAAATGACGTGCTGTGAGTGGCCGCAGTGCCACCTCTTGCCTGGCACAGTGCTATGAGCACTCAGAAATAGAGGAGCTTCTGTAGTCGCCAGAGTTTCTCAGGTCCTTACTATGGGCGCCGCTGTGCTAAGCCGCAGCGCTCCCCGAATCCTCACCACCACCCCTCTTCACAGGGCTGTGACAGACGCAGGCTGTGCTTGGCACTCCTGAAGTGGCGTCTGCCTGAAGCCACCCTGCTTCCCTGTGGTAGATTAAGCTTCACACCCAGGTGGCCCAGCGTGACTGTCTGATCTACATCAGTATGCCCTGCGTGCGTGTTGGGGTGTCACTAGAGCAGCCCTGAGAGGCAAGAGGAATTCATTGACAGGAATTGAGCTAGAAGCGGTGGCTGAAGACCCCAGAAATTAGGTTCAGGTTTGAAATTTCCACCCACGGGTGGCTGGACCTTTGCTGGACGCAGGGTCGAATCACAGGTTTGAGGCCCGTGCATAACATTCAAGGATGGTGCTTTGAGGAAGTCCGTCCTTCATCCAGGCACCCAGGAATAGGTGGGTCTCAGATTTCTCTAACCTAGAAGCAATGTGCCCAAGAACAGAGACAGAGGCTGCTGGGCCAGACTCCTGGCACCCCTCAATCCCAAAGGTCTTACGGGGTCAGGATTAGGTGACCCCCATGGAGAGATATTGCAGATCTGCATGTTGGAGTGTGGTGAACAATACAGAAGATTTGGCTTGACGATGCAGCCCCGCTCCTCCCTGCGCTTCGAGCAAGATCAACAGAGATCTGCTTTGTGCATCATTGTGCAAGGTTTCATCGCTTTGTCCAAATAATAGGATAACGGGAACAAATGTGAGGATAGTGCCTGCCTTGCATCGGAGCTGGGCTGATGGGGTGGGGGTGGGAGGGGGAGGTGGTGGTTAGTGACAGGGAACACTGTCCTTCCTCCTGGGGTCTGTGATCTGGCCCAGTGGCTCCAAACTTCCATGTGCGTGAATATCATAGGGTGGTGTGGGTTTAAGGGGAAAGAGGGAACACCACAAAACATCACAGGTTTGGTAGGCGCAATTGTACAGCGATAATAAGTAGAGATTATAGTAAAGTCATAGAGAGCATGAGAGTTAAAGGATGGAGTCAAGTAATGGAGTCAGACACAATTCATGGTCGCATAGCTCACCTCAGCCCCGCTTGATGGTCCTCGTGGAGGGGGCTTAGCCGTCAGAGAAGCCACTGCTTCATCCTCCTTAGTCACCTTCTCCAGCCACCCTCCCGAAAACCAGGGAGCCTCATTATTTATTGCTAACCATGCATCATAGAGTCATACATCACAGAAAGGGGCAATACAATTCATTCTAGAACAAGTTTGATCACTCTAATGTCTCATATAATAAAACAGACAATTACTATTCTGGGAAGCATGCAAGTTCCCTGATAGTGGACAATAACCTGACTCACCAGGAGGGGTATTAACATAGGGGTATTAACATAAGCAATACAATCAATAGGAGGGGAATCACCTAGGGGTGTGCCCTCATTGGTTGTGGCATAAACAGTGGTGTCTGCGTGATCTAGACAGCTGATAATGACTAACTAACCTTGGTCATCCTTGGGCGGGTTTGCCCTCTCTGGTATTTCCTGCAAGTGAACAGACCACCATTATCCTTATCAGAAGGGAGTGGGTCTTATTTAGGGTGAGTCAGACTAATAGTCTTAGCCACTATAGATGGCTGATGTTAAGGAGAATAACCTCTGACCTACTTTCGCTGATCACCTATTGTACAGTCACTCTTAAGCAGCTAAGCCTGGTACATATTTTGGGGAGACAACTTAAGAGAAATTCTTCTGTTCCTCACAGGGTGGTGTGTATAACCCATCAGGTTTTGGGTTTCTGGGTCCTACCCACAAAAGTCCTGACTCAGGCAGGCTCGCCAGGGCCCAGGAGTCTGCATTTTCCAGGTGGGACCCAGGTGATTCTGGCGCCACTGGTCCACACACATACAAGGCAGGAAGCTCAGCTCTGCCTGCTACTCTGGGTGCTCTTCATGCTGATGACAGAGAACTTGGAGCTGTGTGGCCTGCATCAGGGCAGCTGCCCTCTTCTCTGTCATCATCCTTGAACTGAATTACCATTTCTCCTGGCCTAGATCTCTACCAGGTCCAGTCACCATAACCATGGGACCGCACAACACTGGGTTCTTATGATGTGTCAGGTGCAGGGCTCAGCCCTTCCCTTAGCTGTTCTTTCATTCAACCTTCATAGCAATCTCCTAAATGAGCCACTATTATTACCCACAATTCACAAGGGCAGGACAAGGCCCGTCCTATGAGTGAGTGGCTGAGCAGGGGTTGGAATTCAGGATGAACAGATCACCAGACCCCAGAGCATCTAGGGCAATCCAAGAGAGTATTCGGAGTTCCTGTTGGCTCATCCTTTCCTTTCTCCTTCTAGGGTATCCTTTTCCCATTCACATTTCCATCCCACCCCCCATTCCCAAATGGTCACATCCTTTCTTTGCTATTTTCATCCCATTCAGTGAGTCAGAGAGGGCTTGGGTGATGGTCAGATGGAAGGTGGGGGAGACCCTGTGGGCCCCGACTTTGAGGTGATCTAGTTGCAGGCCAACGCCTCATGCCAAATTAGGACAACTTGCTTCCCTTCAACTAGGAATGCCTCTCGGTTAGTTAAAGCAGTGCTCTGGGGAGCCCCAGGGCGACCCAAGGTCCAAGAGGGAAGAAGGGAGGAATCAACAGGGCGAACAGCGCAGAGGGAAGGGGAAGTAAAGACACCAGGCGACCAGAGGTGGGAGAGCAGGCGCTCCAGTGTCGTTCTCTCATCCGCTGACACTGTTGGAATGTCTGCCGTGGGACAGGCGCTGCGGCTACCAGGGGGACTTCATGAGAGTTCAGGCCTCCAAGAGATACAGACACCAATCAGTAGGCACTCTCTTGAGTGCGCCTTTGGATGTTTATGGTGGGGGACCTTCCTTTGCATGGAGGTCTGCAAAGTGGCCCGCAAGGAGGCGATGCGTGGGCTGAGATCTGAGGGTTCGCTGGTGTGCCTTGGGAGAGGGCAGAATGCTTCGGGCAGAGAGAAAAGCACATGTAAGGCTGTGTGCCCCAGTGA
>NW_022111372.1:92947510-92949007 GCF_000313985.2 Echinops telfairi
GTCTAAGAAACGTTCTGGCGGCCCTTCCTCCAAGACAGATATTGTTCTCTTGACAGTCCACAGCACTTTCAATATGCATCACCAGTACCATAACCCAAATGAATCGATTCTGTGCCCGTCTCCCACACTTAATGTCTAACTTCCACATGCCCGCAAAGCCACCAGAAATAGGGTCTAACAGGGAGTCCTCTCCTGTGAGTGAAGTTGTCTAGTAAGCTTGGCAGCAAGGCCAGGCTCACACTGGGGCTGAAAAGGCAACGCCCCCATAGGCATCATTCGAAGGACCCAGAAAGCCCTCCTGAATGTAGGCTCTTCTTTACCTGCTTGTAATTTAGCTGGCGCACAGGAGCAGGCGACATGGGGGGGGTTAATCATTCACGGGGGCTGCAGTGAATGGCGGAGATTCGACCGTGAAGGGGCAAGAGGAGGTGTACGGGAGGTGAGTGAGAGAGCCCAGCAGATACTTCAGGCCCCCAGGGCAAGAAGTGGCCAGAGCCAGGTCCAGTAAGGCCCGAGATGGTGCAGAAAGGAGGAGTGCAAAGAACGTGAAGCCGAATTGTGCCTTATTCATGATTTCATCAAAGCAGCAGTCACTGGAAGACAAGACTTTGCAGACCTTCCAAGTACCCGAGTCCCTGGGCCACCAAAAGGCATCAGACCCAACATTGGGAAACTTCTCGTCAATAGTGGCTCTGTTGGCAGAATCCACACCTCCAGGTTCTGATGGGAAACCAAACATCACTCACTGGCCCGCTACCCTGCCGGCCTCAAAAAGAATGCTCTTAGCTTTCTTCCCAGTAGTGGCATTGGATTTGGCTAAGCATGGGTGTGGTTCTTGGGAAGGAGGAAACACATTTGGGCAAAGAGAAATGATTTGGGAAAGTTGGGGAAACAGGTCGAAGACCTCTGGGAGAGCAAGACTCCCCTGCCCCCACCCTACCCCTCCACCTCTAGCCCCACTGGCCTCCCTCTGTGCCTCCTCCGATGCTCCACACCCTTTCCTGCCTCTGGAAGTTTGCAGTTGCTGGTCCATCTGCCTGGAAGGCCTGTCCCCTTCATCTTACACGGCAGGCACACTTTCAAGGCTCAGGGCTTGTAGTAGCTTGCTATGGCTGCTGTAACAAATCGCCACAAACTCCCTGACTGAAAACAACAAAAATGCATCCTGTCAAGGCTCTGAGGCCAGAAATCTGACAGCAGGCAGACTGGGTCAAAATCAGCGTGGGCGGGGCGATGCTCCCTCCAAAGTTGGGAGGCTGCGTCACTCCACTCTGTGCTTTGTGGTCTCACTGCCTTCTTGTGTCTCTGTCAGGCTTCTCTCTGCCCCCTTCTTCTAAAGCAGAAACCCCAAACCCCAAACCTCCCTGCCATTGAGTTGATTCCAACCCAAAGCGACCCTATAGGATGGTGAGATAGTTAAGTTTTTTGTGTCAACCTGGACAATAAACACATGTAGGGTTAATTGAAGTATGGAGAGATAAATGGCTCAGTGAGCCT